>NC_133655.1:228496986-228661789 GCF_009905375.1 Apium graveolens
CTTGAAATGTGTTTAAAAGAAATGAAGTTACGAGATACTTCATTTGAGGGAAACATCATTATAACCGTTTGACCCTGTCAATGCCTCATCAATCACCCGTCCATAGCCTTTCGATCGAATGCTCCAGGTAGTGTTGCAGAAATATCCAAACTGGATGATGAACTCATTACGGGAGTTTGCCGCGCCAGGAAGACCACTTACGATGATTAGTCGTAGTAGTGCAACCCCACCATTTTCTACATGTAGAGGAGAACCTGTCGGATTTACTTGTCAACCGAACACTGGACTCCTAAGGAATGGACCGTCTTAGCAGAACTTCCAGGCCATTTGGGCCAATATAATAAGGCTGGGCCGGCGCCACTCGACCACTTACACCACTCCTAGTTCAGATAAAATCCATGACCCTGAAACATAAAGCTCGTTCTCCCTTTCCCCAAGTAGAAACTTGTTGATACGGCTCCACTAAGAAGTCGTATCTAGTTGGAAAGGAAAACTCACCGATATTTCCCAGGCGATGCCTGTTAATGGATTCACTTGTTCCCAGAATTTTACTTCCCGAGTGTTGGGTAAGTAATCAAAAACTCTTTTGTCAACACAGGAACCTTGTTGCGAATATAAAACACACCACATAGCCGGATCCCTCAGGTTTTGAACGAGTATTTAAATCCCCTTCGAAAGGAAGATCTTAAATATAAAAAATGGGTTTTGGGATCCGCCCTAACTTTTAAAAATCATTTTGAAGACTCGAAAACATTTTTAAGAATGTTTGGAGTAATGCTGATTTAATGAAATAAATCAGTCCCGATATATTAGAAAATATCCGAATATTATTAATTAAATAATATTCCCATAAGGATGATCTTTTTAAATATAATCGAAGTAGAAGTTTTAAAACTTATACTTGAAATGAATATTAAATAAGCAAAGATATACTTATACGAAAGTACTATCTTTATTTGAATAATCAAAAGTAAGTTTGATTATCGACACATTATTCTCTAATAAAATAAAGAATATTAATTAGTAAATAATCGGAGTCATAAGTCCTCGAATGAATATTCAAATAATATTCATTAAATAAAATAAAGTTATCGACTAAACCATATTCGATTAATAGTTTTGAAAACTATATCTTATATATATATAAATATATGTATATGTTATACTCGGGAACATCGACTCCTGGTTTTTAGAAAATGTTCACCTTTGGGTCCCTTATACTAAGGGTATACGCAACTACTGCTTATCTCTAGCATAGGTATTATGCAACTATAAACATTGAAATCAACAGATAGGTAACCAGATTACGAAATAGACATGCATATATAAACCATATCAGCATGCTTCAATATATCGCAAAATTTGCTAATTAACCAACATGCATCTATCACAAGATAATGGATATACATATATACATCACAACAACAGTATAACGGGTAGAAAACTTGCCTGAGCGATTGGGGGTGATAAAAGGCTTGGGACGAGTCTGGTAACCTATAAACAACATATAAGTTGGAATTAAACCAAAGTCGCTTATGAATCTATACTTTAACCAATTAGACCCTAACGTTCGCTTTTGCGCTTAACAATTCACTTAAGTCGCTCGAGTACCCTCGGCTCCACCATTTTTAATAAATTAACCATTAAGAGTTTTAAGGCAATTCTTTCGCGAGTACCTTACCAACTGCCTAATCCACTTTACATAAATGTTTCATACTCCAATTAGTCATTTAAGGTCTTTAACCAATGTTGCAAAGTAAGGCGAGGGGTAATGGTTCGGTCGCGAAGCGCCGTTACTTAAAACGGTCGTTTCTCCTAAACCGTACATCGGATTCAAACGAACCACATATCAAAACGAAGCTCATAACATGAACTATCTAATCATGGCAATGGTCAAAACCTAACAGTGAGTTCTCGGGTCCTGATGTTAAGAACAAAAACAGTCTAAAGTAAATTGGGCATTACGACGACTATGTTTACGCGATTACCAAATTTTACCCTACTCCAAATCAACCACAAATCAATCACAATTCAACCATACAACCAAACTCCATCCATAAAATGCTACAACAGCCCCAAAAACTCAATATTTCCAATTTATAGTACTTCCCAATCATGAACTAAAAGCTTACTTAAGTTCTTTAACTAATCATCAAGATTTACAACTCCAAACACATCATAAAACCAACCCATCTCTAAATACACAATAATCAAGCTTCTCATGAACCATACCAAACATAAAAACTCTAAATATACAAAAGTAGGGCTAGGGTATGAGATTATACCTTTCTTGGTGAGTAAAAGTAACTAAGGAGCTTGGAATCACCCTTGAACGTCCTTACCAAAGCTTAATCTAAACAAAAACTCAAGAACAAAATTTCAAGTTCTTGAAAAACACTATTCACCCTCTTCTTCCATGAATTATAGGAAGAGATTGTGAAGGAATTTGAAGCTTAGACTTATAGGATATCCATATCTATGTACAAGAGACCTTAGATAATTACCTCACTAATTAACAAAGCTTGGAACTAGGATTTGAGTTTTTCTTCCTTTCTTTTTCCTTGAAAGCCGAGAGCTTTTCTTGAAATATGGAGTGTTTTGTGCTTTTTGAAGTTTTGATTTGTTTGTTGGTTGTTTTTGCCTTCTGTTTTAATTAATTACTTTTTAACCATGGTGATTTTTGTGTGGTTTATAATCAATGAACCTTCCTTCCTTTTTGGTTATGCTTAGGTCATCATTCTTATGTCATCTTCCCATGCTTGTCCTCTTCTTATTGGTTTGATGACATCATCATCACTAACCTCTTTGATTAGCTCCTAATTACTTGGCAAATGACTGCTGATCTGCTATACGGTTCGCTTAACTTTCATTTTCGTTTATCATTTGAGAAATCATACCCGGGATCTTATTACTTGGGTTTCCTTAACCTTTCTCAATACATTATATTCCTTTTATGATCCTCTCTTATAATCCTTGAAATTTAAATTCTTTTTATCCTGTTACCTTATACTCAATTCTTTCGGTATCTGGTCGATTTTCGGGAAAAATCAAAGTGTTCGAATTTAGATTCTGACGATCTTTACATACACTTATATACCACATAGAGTACTAATAATATCTCAGAAGATCAATAAAAGAATCCCTACATAGTGTGGTATGAAAAGTTTTCTTATTCAGCATAATCAGCAAAATCACTATTCATAAGGGTTACAAAAAGTTCAAAATTTTTGGGGTTATTGCAGTCTCCCCTCCTTAAAAGGATTCCGTCCCAGAATCAGATAGAAAAACAAATGGGGGTACTTTTCTAGCATTGCGCCTTCTAACTCTCAAGTCAATTTTCCCATATTGTGGTTCTCCCACCAAACTCTGCCTAGTTTGATAACACTTCTCCTAAGCACTAGTTCCTTTTCGATCTATAACCCTTCCCGGTTGCTCCATATAGGTTACGTCTGGTTGCATGTCTATGCGCTCATATGCCCCTATTTGTCTGGCATCCGGATTACACTTCCTTAATATTGATACGTGGGACTCATTACCAACTTGCTGCAGGTTCGTGGATACGGCTAGTTCGTTTGATAACTTCCCACTATTTCTTAATATATTCAAGGGTCCAACAAATCGTGGGCTTAGCTTTCCTTTCTAACTGAACCTCATCCATCATTTCCAAGGAAATACATATAACAGCACTAAGTTCCCTACTTCCTACTCTTTGTCATTTCGTGTCAAATCAACATACTTCGTGTGTCCATCTTGGGCTACTACCAGCCGTCCTCTGATTAAATCTATTATATCCTTGGTCCTTTGGACCACTGCTGGTCTAAGCATCTTGCGCTTTGTAACATCATCATATCATAAGGGAGATCGACATTGTCTTCCCTCAAGGATCTTATAAGGCGATATCTCGATAATGACATATGATCTATTATCGTAAGAAAACTCAATCCGTGTTAATTGACAAATTCTTTCAAGTCTATTGCACAGACTCTCATCATAGCTTCTAGCATTATAGCTTTTGCTTCTCAATACCCATTCTTTTCCAGTTCGTAGTCATTACTATCCTCCGTACATAATACTATACTGGTTACAATTTTGCTCGTTAGCGTTCTATAACCTTTTAATAACCACGTCAACCTTAGTATCACGAACGTGTTTCCATTCCGAATACCACCATAACTTTACTACTCCTTTTTCAGCTGTTTCTATTTTCCAAAGTTTGATCAATCATATAGAAGTAAAAGAATTTATTGAGAGATCACTATGATCATGAACACTTGTTCTATTGCATAGTTAGTACAGAAGGTGGCCAGCATTTAGTACTTGACAAGCAATTAAACAACATGTGGTATCTTACTAGGCTTCTATCACACAGATAGATAGTCATTCGGAAATACCTCCCCTTCTGGAAGGGTTGTTCTTCTCAGCTTATACAAAATGAAAAGGAGAGAAAAGATCGAATTGAAGAGAATTGTATATGAAGAAAAAAAATATACTGCCACAAATATCTGGCTTGGAATCTACCTCTGAACTATAGAGGTTTATCATAGGAGAACAAAACATATGTGTATATATTAATATCAAGTATTATCACATCGCATTTCACATGCTTAAATATTTTGCTATTCCGTCCATCATTCTATGGACCCATGCTCTTCCTCGAGCTTATACTCAATCACCTTTGAAACTCCCTCATCATCAAAAATCGAATCTGGGGTCTCATTCTAGACATCATCGTTACTAGAATCCTATGCTTGCACCACAACCTTCCTCGTATAGTAATACGACTCTCTATTGATAAGAAGGAATAAGTATTCAATAGGTAGATAATCTACTTAATCAGTCTATTCAACGATAACTTATACATCACCACAACCCGATTAGGGGTACCTAATCTCAACATCCATTACACTACAACTCTCACGGTTGTAATCGGCTCATTATTCAAAGAATCGTTGTTGCATTACTATGGTCTACCACTGACCTACTGTCGTCATTCGTTTTCCTTGGAATCTTAATAGCTAACCATACAGAGTTCATACCTGTCATATCAAATTCTTCTAAGGAGTTAACATAATCACCCTTCATAATTCATGAAGAGTACTCCAGATCCTGACGTACTTTCATGACATGAAGTAGATAAAATTGCAGAAGAGTTTCAATCAAAGCAACGATAGCAGGTTAATACCATTCTTAATCATATGCCTTCAATAGAAGACTTAACTCAAAGGTTCGTTTAGTGTTTTTTGAAACATGGTCCTGGATTATTCTCAAGATAGGACCTTCTAAGATAGATAGCCCGCTCAAGGTGATTACATGAATTAAATCTTTACCAAACTTCTATTATGGTTGGGTATTGCACAATCGTCAGAGGGAATGTCAATCTTCCAAACCATAATACAACCTTCACGGCTTCAACCATCATCACTATATCCTCTGGCACGAGCGCCTATAATTATCCTCTTACCTTTAAAGTGTCGGTCACCTCATTGAACTTTCTTGATAGTAATAGTTCCTTATAATCAATGTCTTTTGAACGATCTCCAACTAAATTTTCTACCTCATTTCCAACCACTGCTTGTGTGAAAATGCGCTTCCTTAAGCTCTGGTGAGAAAAAAAAAGATATCACCATTTTTCCATAAGTTATTGCCTCGGTCTTTAGAGGTTAACATTATCACGACTGACTCTCGATCATACTTAGGACGTCTCTTATCTTGGGTCCTTCTTGTTTTCACCAATCTCGACCTTTATTGGGCCGATCTATAGTTTCTTATGGTTTAATACATGCCCACCTGGCATTATTATAATTACGTCATATTTTCTTCATCAAAATTTCTATTCTTGAGAACTTTGAATATTACCTTTCTCCTTGTAAAACCTCTAAGGTTATCCTTAAATCCTTCATTAGGTACACCCTAGGCACAGGGCATATGAAGATACCATTTACTAATACTAGAACCATTATTTATACACTTCTGAAAAATTTCTCCATTGATCCTTAAAGGTTGTTGTTACCTTAATCCTTTCACATCCATACTGTCAAAACTCATACTATCCCTATTAAGGGTGAAATGCCAACCTTTATGCATTCCCCTAAGATTCATTTTAAGTTACCGATGTTCTATCCTTAATTCCACCTTTAAAAGGTACTTCCACTCTTCCATTGATAAATCAATTCATCTATCCCTGACAAGGGTATCTCATTCAATCATTCCCACCTCGATAGTCTACACTTAGTGTCATGGTAACATCCTTTTCCAAACTGAGGTCAATCCATATGGCCTCCAAAAAATAACAACGGTTATCCCCTTTTCTTTCCTAATTTGGTAACGATAACTAGGATGTTCTGGAAGATATTGGTCGTGTTCAACGTGAATTTCTTCTTACTAATTCCTCATTTACTTTTGTTGTTTATCTCAATAGTCATCTCAATGTTGGGATATCTTTCATACCTGGCGTCTCCTTATTTATCCTTCGAACTATCTCAAGGTTTCCTCGAATCCTCCCAACCTACAGGGGATAAAATATATGTATCACTTATGCCTTCAACCATCAACTTTAACTCATAGTGAATCACCCTTATCCTGATGATTACATATTTTTCTATTTCTATTGCTACGAGTCTTTAGGGTTTCCTCATACCCAACTCCCTTATCATTCCTCAAACTGTATTGCCTTTTTATTTCTTTCCACTTCAGTCTCCCTTTATTTTCCTTTCTCTTACAATCATTTCATGAACCAACACAACATAAATATTGATTTCAAACATCACGTCGTTCTGGGATTCTTGTCCTCGGAACGAATCTTGATAACTTTTGCAACTTAGATTCATAATTCATCATACTCGTCCGCCTTTGTTCTGGATCTAAAGCTTTTACACTATCTCTCTAACCTTGGGAATTACTTTCCCGAAAACAATTGACTAAACTTTAATCGTTTTATTATAACCTCTGGCTCCGTGCCTTTCTTCGTCCTTCACCAGCGGGTGGTCCCTCTCTTAGGAGGGTAAGTGACAAAAACAGTCTTTTGTGATTCGTCAATCATTTAGAATCTCAAATGATTCTTCTATTTCCTTTAGCCAGGCTCTTGCCTCGACTGGGTCAGCTATTTCCTTGGAACTCTGAGAGCTTAGCGACTTAAAGGTCCTAAAAGAATTTCACACCACATTGTTTCCTCAAGGTGGTGGTTAGGGGTAAAAGTATAAGTTTTATTTTAGGCAGGTCCATGGATTTCCCAATAGGAGTACCATCCCGGTTCTTCCTATCTTGCTCGACTTCTGTTTTCTCAGTCTAAATATTTCTTCCTACTCCCCATAATTGGGGTCATCTTTTAATTTAAAATCCTCATTTTCCACTTCATTATATTCTGGGTTCCTTATATCTTGATTGCGACCTCCCTGATTATCACATTCAAGGTTTGCCCCTAATCTTATTCCTCGTGGGGGCATAATGCTTGGAAAAATTTTGAGAATCTCTGGATATTTGTCTTACTTACTTTGCTTAAGTCTTTCCCTCGTTCAATCCTTGCATGATTACAAATTATGAATTCTCAAGTTCTATAAACTTCATGACACTCTCTTAGGTGTTAATAATGCAATTAACAATATGAACTTATCACAAACAAACTGATCTGAACTGAAATTAACGAATATATACATAACCATTTGTTCGAGGGTACAACAACTGAACACATTAAAGAGAATTACATCATTTGATCTGATCGCTTCTATCCCAAAAGTACTACCATAGATAATCATCTAGTCATTAAAACTAATCATTCATAACTTAGGCTAATCCTCCAAAAGCGGTGCTACATGAAACCCTTGTCTAATTGCCCAGAACCTGCACACTATTATGGATCAAGAAATACGGGCACGCACGACATCCCTAACCTGCTCCATTAAGGCGGTGATGAGGTCTAAGATAGTCGCAAGTAGAGCTGGATCAATCTGACCCTCAAGATGGCCTCTAGCTGTAACACGGGTGGTAGCCTCAATCCTTTTCATGCTATAAGCTAGTCCTGCCGGAAGTACCCCGCCCTCAATCCTCGGTGCAGTAAGTCAATCCAACAGATCACTCCTAACATTACGGGCCTCAGACAGGCCACCCAAAGTCATATAATAATCGGCGATAAGAGAAGCCTGAGTGGTAGCATCTAGCAGTCCATGGGGTGCAGGTGGTGCAGACCCAGGAGATCCAAATGGATAACCAAGCACGGTATCGGGTGACAATGGTGCAGGAGACAAAGGTGGCATTTCCTCAGTAGGTGCTGGGCTCTGTATAGGGGAGGGAACAGGAATTGATGGAACCTCATGGATGTCTACAAGAACCTCTGGAAGAGGGTCTGATACTGGTATAATTGGTACCATGGAAGGCCCCATTCCTTTTGCCCTCATTATCCTTTATGCCTTTGGTAACTCTTCATCCTCTAGTGTCACCCTCGCGACCATTCTAGCTCTGGTAGTCGCCCTGACTACGGTCATCAATTCCTCAACAGTCCTTTCTTTATTCCCGTCAGGACCCTCCATGAGATCCTCCTCAGCAACAATCCCTTTTGGGATAACATCCTCAACTGCAACATTCCCAACATGAATCTCATCCGGTCCCTCGCTAGGGTACTCTATCGAATTCACAATTTGATCTCCAACATGTAATAAAACATCCTCATGCTGATGCTCCTGAACCTCAGGGTTCGGTGCTCCACTGCCCTATATGATAACGAACTATGATACTACCACGATATTTATAAGGGTTCCCATAAGGGTTTTAACTGTCAGTACTACATTAGGTAGCCCGACTATGAACTTGGAAAGAGTTCTTATTATCTTAGTGAACTTATTATCATAATGCCACATCATCTCTGAGGTTTATAACGCTTGGCTCTGATACCATTTCTGTAACACCCCTAAATCCGGGGTCGGGGATTCGGGTTGTCACGAGTTCCATTTCCCTTAATAATACTTAACCTTAACAATCAACCAACTGCTGTGTACTATGACCCCACAACACACACACACACACCACAAGTTATAGTCTCAGAGATGAATACCAAAAATAACACAAGTCATTTTACTCCATAATTGTAAATAATTTCACCTCAAAAGGGTTTCTGAATAATTTACATATTCTTTGCCATTATTACAATTCATAATATACATAATTCTGGTTCATCAATAGTTGAAAGCCTAGCCTATTAGTAGTTCCTACCTCAGCTACGGTGGCATCAACGCTTCCAGAAAACCGCGGAACGTTTCCTAACCGCTTGCGAATTGGAAGCTTGGTCCTGTTCATCTTTTCTATCTGTCGTTGTGTGATGAAAGAAAGAAGTAAGGGTGAGCAACAAGCTCACCGAAATAGTATGTATAATAATTAACAATATATGAGCATTCTCATAGTATTCATGAAAGTCTTGGTCAAGAAGAAATGAACCAAGTTGATATCTTAACGCGACCAAGTCGCAAAATATTCAGTATATATATACATATATACTTTTCACAACCTTTGAAATCCTCTAACATGTATAATATACACAGAGTTCCAGTTTATAACTGTATAAATAAAATATCATTGCAAGGTGATCTCATATATCTAACCTTGTCTCAACGTTTTTCTGAAAATCTTTGTCATTCATAAGATAATCACTCACTGGATATAAGTTGAAAAGATGAAGTTACAAGATACTCCAATATACTTATATCTTTTCCGAATACTACTTGAACCACCACCGTTCAAGGTATAAACAGTTTCGAAAGTTCATCACATAGATGAGACTACAAGATAAGACTTGAATAGATTCAATCCTTGAAATATGTTTAAAAGAAATGAAGTTACGAGATACTTCATTTGAGGGAAACATCATTATAACCATTTTACCCTGTCAATGCCTCAGCAATAACCCTTCCGTAGCCTTTCAATCGAATGCTCCGGGTAGTGTTGCAGAAATATCCAAACTGGATGATGAACTCATTACGGGAGTTTGCCGCGCCAGGAAGACCACTTACGATGATCAGTCGTAGTAGTGCAACCCCACCATTTTCTACATGTAGAGGAGAACCTGTCGGATTTACTTGTCAACCGAACACTGGACTCCTAAGGAATGGACCGTCTTATCGGAACTTCCAGGCCATTTGGGCCAATATAATAAGGCTGGGCCGGCGCCACTCGACCACTTACGCCACTCCTAGTTCAGATGAAATCCATGACCCTGAAACGTAAAGCTCATTCTCCCTTTCCCCAAGTTGAAACTTGTTGATACGGCTCCACTAAGAAGTCGTATCTAGTTGGAAAGGAAAACTCACCGATATTTCTCAGGCGATGCCTGTTTATGGATTAACTTGTTCCCAGAATTTTACTTCCCGAGTGTTGGGTAAGTAATCAAAAACTCTTTTGTCAACACAGCAACCTTGTTGCGAATATAAAACACACCACATAGCCGGATCCCTCAGGTTTTGAACGAGTATTTAAATCCCCTTCGAAAGGAAGATCTTAAATATAAAAAATGGGTTTTGGGATCCGCCCTAACTTTTAAAAATCATTTTGAAGACTCGAAAACATTTTTAAGAATGTTTGGAGTAATGCTGATTTAATGAAATAAATCAGTCCCGATATATTAGAAAATATCCGAATATTATTAATTAAATAATATTCCCATAAGGATGATCTTTTTAAATATAATCGAAGTAGAAGTTTTAAAACTTATACTTGAAATGAATATTAAATAAGCAAAGATATATTTATACGAAAGTACTATCTTTATTTGAATAATCAAAAGTAAGTTTAATTATCGACACATTATTCTCTAATAAAATAAAGAATATTAATTAGTAAATAATCGGAGTCATAAGTCCTCGAATGAATATTCAAATAATATTCATTAAATAAAATAAAGTTATCGACTAAACCTTATTCGATTAATAGTTTTGAAAACTATATCTTATATATATATATATGTATATGTTATACTCGGGAACATCGACTCCCGGTTTTTAGAAAATGTTCACCTTTGGGTCCCTTATACTAAGGGTATACGCAACTACTGCTTATATCTAGCATAGGTATTATGCAACTATAAGCATTGAAATCAACAGATAGGTAACCAGATTACGAAACAGACATGCATATATATACCATATCAGCATGCTTCAATATATCACAAAATTTGCTAATTAACCAACATGCATCTATCACAAGATAATGCATATACATATATACATCACAACAACAGTATGACGGGTAGAAAACTTGCCTGAGCGACTGGGGGTGATAAAAGGCTTGGGACGAGTCTGGTAACCTATAAACAACATATAAGTTGGAATTAAACCAAAGTCGCTTATGAATCTATACTTTAACCAATTAGACCCTAATGTTCGCTTTTGCGCTTAACAATTCACTTAAGTCGCTCGAGTACCCTCAGCTCCACCATTTTTAATAAATTAACCATTAAGAGTTTTAAGGCAATTCTTTCGCGAGTACCTTACGAACTGCCTAATCCACTTTACATAAATGTTTCATACTCCAATTAGTCATTTAAGATCTTTAACCAATGTTTCAAAGTAAGGCGAGGGGTAATGGTTCGGTCGCGAAGCACTGTTATTTAAAACGGTCGTTTCTCCTAAACCGTACATCGGATTCAAACAAACCACATATCAAAACAAAGCTCGTAACATGAACTATCTAGTCATGGCAATGGTCAAAACCTAACAGTGAGTTCTCGGGTCCTGATGTTAAGAACAAAAATAGTCTAAAGTAAATCGGGCATTACGACGGCTATGTTTACGCGATTACCAAATTTTACCCTACTCCAAATCAACCACAAATCAATCACAATTCAACCATACAACCAAACTCCATCCATACAATGCTACAACAGCCCCAACAACTCAATACTTCCAATTTATACTACTTCCCAATCATAAACTAAAAGCTTACTTAAGTTCTTTAACTAATCATCAAGATTTACAACTCCAAACACATCATAAAACCAACCCATCTCTAAATACACAATAATCAAGCTTCTCATGAACCATACCAAACATAAAAACTCTAAATATACAAAAGTAGGGCTAGGGTATGAGATTATACCTTCCTTGGTGAGTAAAAGTAAGTAAGGAGCTTGGAATCACCCTTGAAAGTCTTTACCAAAGCTTAATCTAAACAAAAACTCAAAAACAAAATTTCAAGTTCTTGAAAAACACTATTCATCCTCTTCTTCCATGAATTATACATAGAGATTGTGAAAGAATTTGAAGCTTAGACTTATAGGATATCTATATCTATGTACAAGGGACCTTAGATAATTACCTCACTAATTAACAAAAACTTGGAACTAGGATTTGAGTTTTTCTTCCTTTCTTTTTCCTTGAAAGCCGAAAGCTTTTCTTGAAATATGGAGTGTTTTGTGCTTTTTGAAGTTGTGATTTGTTTGTTGGTTGTTTTTTCCTTTTGTTTTAATTAATTACTTTTTAACCATGGTGATTTTTGTGTGGTTTATAATCAACCAACCTTCCTTCCTTTTTGGTCATGCTTAGGTCATCATTCTTATGTCATCTTCCCATGTTTGTCCTCTTCTTATTGGTTTGATGACATCATCATCACTAACCTCTTTGATTAGCTCCTAATTACTTGGCTAATGACCGCTGATCTGCTACACGGTTCGCTTAACTTTCGTTTTCGTTTATCGTTTGAGGGATCATATTCGAGATCTTATTACTTGGGTTTCCTTAACCTTTCTCAATACATTATATTCCTTTTATGATCCTCTCTTATAGTCCTTGAATTTAAATCCTTTTTATCCTGTTACCTTATACTCAATTCTTTCGGTATCTGGTGGATTTTCGGGAAAAATCAAAGTGTTCGAATTTGGATTCTGACGATCTTTACATACACTTATTGTGGCGCCCTCCAAACGCGGATCAGAAGTTTGGGGTCCACACTCACACCTTATTTATAACCTGCTTATAACAATAATAAAGATAGTAATAATATATGCAGTGAGCCTACTTACCAACCACCATGGACCGCAACAGGTTAAAGTATGTACACTAGCCAAACACACTAATATATTACAAACCGTTCAAATCCCAATCATTCAAACTCAAACTGAGTATTAAACTTTATTACAACTTTTACAAACTTAAATTATCCCAAAAGAAGCCTACTTGCTCAGCTTCCACAACCTGAACCCCTAGCTCTCGCGCTGGACTGGGGATCCTCGTTACCAACTGGTTCCTTTTTAACTGGAAAGAATATAAACAACATCGCACAAATGAGCTAACTAGCTCAGCAAGTCACAATGACAAAACTAAGAATAGTGATCATCAGGTGAACATGATTATGATATCAAGTGAACAATAAATTATGATTTAGAATTAGATATTATACTTTTAATTTAAAAACCAAGGTTAGGCTGCTGATCAGTCATGCACTAACCTCGAGCAAGGCACACAGCATTACTCTAACTACTGGATCCAAGGCACACATTGGCCTAACTTGACCATTATATGGTCTGACCACGAATCTGGTCCACAATTTTATAAAAACAATCCAATTCTAACATAATAACAAAATATGCAATAATAAACAATAACCAAAATCATTAACAACAATGAGTGTTTAACAATGAAAGGGTTTCAATCTTTGTAAGGATCAATAAGGTAATTTAAAAGCTTGGATGCTGGGTAATGAAAGAATTGGATAACAAAAGAATCAACATTTCAGGGTTTCAAAGATTTGGGCTTTCAAAGCATAGGATACAATGGTTGAGTATATAAGTAATTCAGTTCAGTGTTTGGGATTTTGTTTGTATGTATTTGTGGAGTAGTATCGTATACTTGAGGTTCGTGTATGGGTATACAACAATCAATGGTCTAGAAAGAATAAGGTTCATGGCTCAAGAACAATAACTGAAATCAGAGTTTGGGTTTCAGTGCTTCAAAGCACTATCAATATCAACAAGACTATCAAGTACTGCAATATCTCGAGAAAGTTCAGAACACTTGCCTGGTATTAGCTTACTACACTGTACTCGTTTCCAGTCACAATCATCTTATTCCTCAACTACTTGTTTTCCTTTCCTACGTCTTGCCTCTTCTGCTCACATATCATAAGTATCTATCAATAATCGACTCATAGAATTCTATTCAACACATACTTTTATCTAACCTTCGTTTCACCCAAATCCGATTAATGGATTGAAAGTTATGCAATAATCAAGTAAACACCGAATATATAGACCGATAGTCAATCAACAAGTCACGTATAGCACATAATACATCACGTAATCAATGATATATCATTTATAAAGAAGTCTCGGGTCATAAATAGGCTTTCTGGTATTTAAAATGATTTTTAAAACATTTTTCAAAATTAAAACGGGTCGTTGGATCAATTTCGGGTTAATAAACAGGGTTCGGTTTGCCAATTCTAGCTTCGCAACAATTTTAGAATAATTATCGAGCCTTGAAAATAATTTAGAATAATATTTTAAAGCTCGAAACTATTTTTCGGAATTTTTAAATCATTTTTAAATAATTAAATCTAATTAAATAATTAATTAAAATCAATTAATAATTAATTAAATCAATTAATCAATTAATTTTCGAATTAATTGACCAATTACTCAATTAGAAATTAACTGAAATTAATTAACTAATTAATTTAGATTTATTTTTGAATTAAAAATAATTTTCGGAATTAAAATAATAATTTTTAGAATTTTCAGAAATTAAAAACGAATTTTTATAATAAAAATAAATAGGAAATATGATTTTTAAACATTTTTGAAACAGGGATCCTAAATTTGCAAAGTCTGGAAACTTCAGGGACCTAACTGTATCGTCCTCAAAAGTCCAGGGACCAAACTGCAAATTTTACATCCCATCGCCGGAAAACACAGTGGTGGCCGGAGAACACGTTCCCGGCGTCCTCACCCCTCCAACACCTCCAGATCACATCTATATTTTACCAGGAACTCAACCATACCAACAAATCATTCTAATCATCCCTGAGTTGGCCGGAATTTGATCAAGAAACTCGCCGGTTTCCGGCGGGTTCGACGTAAACTTCAAAACACAACTCCCTTCTCTACAGACCTCGTTGATTCATGAAACTTGTACGACTAGATTGCAAATTTCACAGAGAACACAATCCACTATATCACAACATCAATCTATTCCAGAATAAGAAACCCCCAAATTTCAATTAAGAACATTCATACGGGATATAAACCCTAATTTTAAAATTCGAAAATCAAACTCAAATTTGAACATGTTATTGAACTCCAAATCAGACGTATAATATACCAAAATCATCAGGAAAACAAGCTCTACACCATGCAATCATCAAATCATACAAACAATCATCCGATCAAAAATTCATATTTTTAATAAATTTAATTCGAAAATAAATAAAATTATAGAAAATAAACCTTGATTTCTGCAGTAAAACGAAGCTCAGAATATGGTAGAACACTTCAAATCCTTCGTTTTGGTTACTCAAGCTTTGAAAACAGAGATCGGTAACGCCTTCGTTTTGCTGTTTGATTCTTAGAACAGTTTATGTAATTAGGGTTTTTCTCTGAAAATTATAAAATTAACTATCTGCAAATGATTTTGATACGAAATAAAATACGGTAAAAGGCAATTTATAATTACGGAAAATTAGTATCCCGTTGGATCATTCCGGATATAAAACGGTACATTTATTTATAAAAATTGATCCAAACGCTATCGGTTTTCGGGATAATTATCCAAACCAGTACAATTTGTACTGCGATCTTGGTCTCTGCGCCTGGTTACACGTACTACGAAGTGATAATTGGGATAGTTTAATAAAAAGCTCCCGTTTATCGAAAATACGGGTTTTATTGATTTACCGAAATGAATATTTTTTCGAAAATGTTGCGCCGGGACCCGCGCAGAACAAACCGTACGCCGGATCGAAAAAGTCGAAACATGGAATATGTTCGGAATATTACTATTAGGTTAGGAAGGAGTTCTCGGAAAAGTTTCGGGTTCCAAAAACGTAACAACAGGTGACGTCGGTTGGTTCCCGTTTTTATAAAATAGATTTTAAATACCCGGAAAAAGATTTTATAAATTTCATATGATTCTTATAAATTCATAAATCATCATAAAAATAATTAGGAAGATATGACAATTATCTATATTTTATTTTGGATATATAAAAATTAAAATACTCAATTAATATTATTTTTGAATATCCAAGTACAAATAACACTTAACAATTAACTCACAGAATAGATACTGAACACACATAATAATTATTTAATAGCAAAAATAATTACACGGTATATCCCGGATATTACATCCTTCCCCCCTTAAAAGGATTCTGTCCTCAGAATCTCCTAAGAAAACAAACGAGGGTACTTTTCTCTCATATCACTTTCTAACTCCCAGGTTGACTCTTCAACCTTTGGGTTTCTCCACAATACTCTTACTAGCTTTACCACTTTATTTCTCAATACTTTCTCTCTCTCCTCTAGAATCTCTATCAGACTCTCTACATATGACAAATCTGCCTGAAGCTCTATTGGCTCATATTCTATTACATGCCTGGAGTCTGGATTATATTTCTTGAGCATCGGTACGTGAAAAACATTGTGAATGTGCTCCATGTGCGGTGGTAACGCCAACTCATAAGCTACTTTGCCAACGCGCTTTAGGATCTCAAAAGGTTCGACATATCTTGGGCTTAGCTTCCCTTTCTTTCCAAACCTCGTTAGTCCTTTCCACGGTGATACTTTCAATAATACCAAGCTTCCTTCTTCAAATTCCATGTCTTTCCTTGACTGGTCTGTGTATTTCCTCTGACGATCTTGTGCGGATATCAATCTTTTCTGGATAATTTCAACAATTTCCTTTGTCTGTTGTACCAGTTCAGGTCCAAGTATCTTGCATTCTCCTACTTCATCCCAATATATTGGAGATCTACATTTGCGTACATAAAGGGCTTCATAGGGTGGCATCCCAATGCTGGCATGATAACCGTTGTTGTAAGCAAACTCTACCAGAGGATAATGTTCGTCCCAACTTCCTTTGAAATCAATAGCACAAACACGTAACATGTCCTCGATTGTCTGGATCGTTCTTTCACTTTGGCCATCCGTCTGGGGGTGATAGGTCGTACTCATATTCAGTCTTGTTCCCAAACATTCTTGAAAACTCTTCCAAAATCTTGAACTAAACCTTGGATCTCGATCAGATACAATAGACACAGGAACTCCATGACGAACTATAATTTCCTTCAGGTACATATGGACTAACTTGTCGAGCGAAAATCTTTCATTTATAGGCATAAAATGAGCTGACTTGGTAAGTCTATCCACTATAACCCAAATGGCATCATGATTAGCCCTTGTCTTTGGTAATCCAACTATAAAATCCATGGCAATATGCTCCCAATTCCACTCTGGAATCTCCAATGGCTGTAACAATCCACTTGATCTCTGATGCTCTGCTTTAACTCTCTGACAGGTATAACATCTGCTAATCCATTCTGCAATTTCCCTCTTCATATATGGCCACCAATAATTCTTCTTTAAATCTCTGTACATTTTGGTACTCCCTGGATGGATGGAATATCTTGAACTATGTGCCTCTTGTAAAATTTCATTTTTCAGCTCCGTTATTGGTGGAATCCAAATTCTAGATGAAAATCTCAGAATACCTTGATCATCCTTTTGCGTGCATAACTCTTCACCTACCAAAGGATTTATATCTTGATCCATTACATCTTCCTGACATTTCTTTATTTTCTCCAATAACTCCGGTTGGAAAGTCATACTGTATACTTTCGCTTCCTCAGGCTTGCAAACCCTAATCTCCAATTCCAATTTTTGAAATTCCTTATATATATCTTCAGGTACTGATAACTCATTTAACCTTTCCTTCCGACTCAATGCATCTGCCACAACGTTCGCCTTACCGGGATGATAATTAATCGAGCAATCATAGTCTTTGATCAACTCTAACCATTGTCTTTGCCTCATATTAAGTTCAATCTGTGTGAATATATACTTTAAGCTTTTGTGATCCATGAAAATCTCGCACTTTTCTCCATACAAATAATGTCTCCAAATCTTCAAAGCGAAAACTATGGCTGCTAGCTCCAAATCATGAGTAGGATACTTCTGTTCGTGTAGTTTCAATTTCCTTGACGCATACATAATCACCTTTCCGTGCTGCATTAAAACACATCCTAGTCCTTTGTGAGAAGCATCGCTTTAATTACAAAATTCCCTTGATCGTCTGGAAGTGATAAAACAGGTGCCGTGATTAATTTCCGCTTCAACTTCTGAAAACTTTCTTCGCACTTGTCATTCCATATAAACTTTTCATTCTTTCATGTAAGCTTTGTCAATGGTGTTGCAATCCTTGAGAAATTCTGAACGAATCGTCAATAATATCCTGCCAATCCCAAGAAACTTCTTACCTCAGTGGGTGTTCTCGGTCTCTCCCAATTCGTAATTGCCTCGATCTTTGTCGGGTCCACTTTGATCCCTTCGTTACTGACTATGTGTCCTAAGAACTGATCTTCCTGTAGCCAAAACTCACACTTCGAGAACTTAGCGTATAATTTCTTTTTCCTTAAAATCTCCAAAGCCGTTCTCACATGTTCCGCATGATCCTCTTCCGTCTTTGAATAGATTAAAATATCGTCTATAAACACAATAACAAACTTATCCAAATACTCCTTAAAAATTCTGTTCATCAGGTCCATAAACGCTGCCGGGGAATCGGTCAATCCAAGAGACATCACTAAAAACTCATAATGTCCATACCTTGTTCTGAAAGCTGTCTTTGGTATATCTTCTGGCTTGATCTTCAATTTATGATATCCCGATCTTAAATCAATTTTGGAGAAATACTTGGCTCCCTTCAATTGGTCGAACAGATCGTCAATTCTGGGTAACGGATACTTGTTCTTGATTGTCAGCGTGTTGAGCTCCCTATAGTCGATGCACAGTCTCATGCTTCCATCTTTCTTCTTGACAAATAATACCGGGGCTCCCCACGGGGATACACTGGGTCTGATTACTCCTTTCTCTAACAATTCCTGCAATTGCTTTGCTAGCTCTTTCATCTCAACAGGTGCCATTCTGTACGGGGCCTTGGATACTGGTTCTGTTCCCGATGCTAAGTCGATCGCAAATTCAATTTCTCTATCTGGAGGAAGTCCTGGTAATTCGTCGGGAAATACGTCTGGAAATTCATTCACAACTGGAATATCTTCAAATTTTGCAGGCTCTTGACTTCTGTCGATCACATATGCTACGAAATGCTCGCATCCTTGCCGTAATAACTTCTTGGATTGAATCATCGTTAAGAACTTCTTTACTTGTTTCTGACCTTTGAACGTTACTATCCTTTCATCTGGCGTTTTCACCATTACTTTCTTATTTCGACAATCTATCTGGGCATCATGCTTAGATAACCAATCCATCCCTAATATAACATCAAATTCTCCTAACTTAAATGGTATCAAATCTACACAAAATTTACTACCAGAGATCTCAATCTCACAATTCCCACAAACTTGGTTAACAGTTACACGTTCTTGATTTGCTAATTCCACAGTCATTATTTCATTTAAACACTCAATTGGATAATTTAACTTACTAACAAAATCTTGTGAAACAAACGATCGGGTTGCTCCCGAATCTATTAACACTTTGGCATATAAAGAATTCACATTAAGCATACCTGCCATGACATCCGTATCCTGAATAGCATCCTTTACAGACATATCAAAAACTCTAGCCCTTGGAGTCTCATTCACTGTTGGGGTAGATCCCATAATCCTCAATGCATTACTGACTGGGGCCGGTGTCTTGCAATCCCTGGCCATATATCCTGGCTTTCCACATTTAAAGCACGTAAATCCAATGGCTGGAACCTTTACTGCTGGATTCCGGATAGGCTGATCCTTATTTGCTGGCTCTCTTGCTGGCTGATTTCGGCACTCCCTCGAATAGTGCCCTTTCTGGTTGCATTTAAAACATACCACATTAAACTTGTTACAAACTCCTCCATGCTTCTTTCCACATACTTGACAATCTGGAAAAGTTAGTCTTAACTGATTTGGCTGATTTGTATTAACTGGACGGTTGCTCTGGCCTCCGTCTCCTGTATTCAGTCTCCTGAAATTAAAATTTCTCCCTGACTGAAACTTGCCCTTCTTAAAATTTGGAAACTTCCCTGTTTGTGGCTGACCCTCACTTCCCTCAACTTTCCTTTTCTTGCTTTCCTTTTGGAACATCTCACTCTCTATCTCTGCGATCATAGCCTTTTGTACTACTCCTGCATAGGTATCCAATTCAAAAATGGCTACCTTCCCTCTGATCCATGGTTTCAAACCCTGCTGGAATCTCTTAGCTTTCTTTCTGTCAGTATCCACATACGACGGTACATACCTTGACAATTCCTCAAACTTATCCTCATAATCGGTCACCGACATATTCCCTTGCTTTAATTCTAAAAAATTCAGCTCCATTTGATCCTGAACAAACTGAGGAAAATACTTTTCTAAAAACAATTCCTTAAACCTTTCCTAAGTAATAACATATGTGCCTTCCAATGTCTTCACCATCTCCCACCAATAGGTGGCTTCATTCTTCAGATAGTAACTTGCAAACTCAACCTTCTGTTCTTCCTTTACTTTCACTAAGGCAAATGCCTTCTCTATTTCCTTTAACCAAACATTTGCTTCAATTGGCTCTAAGGAACCCTTAAATTCTGGTGGGTTTACTGCCTGAAAAGTTTTAAAAGTTATTTGGGGGTTGGTCTGTCTTTGTTATTGTTGTGCCAGGTGAACTGTTTGTTGGGCTAAGATTTGAAAAATCTGGGCTATTGCTGGGTCCATGGGTCCTGGGTTTACATTCGAGTTTGTATCATCTTGGTTGTTGTTGTTGTTGTTGGTTTCTTCATTCTGGGTGTTGGTGCGGGTATTTCTTTTGGGAGGCATTTTCTGTAAAGAATCAATCAACTTATTTAGCTTTTAAATCAATCTTTTGCATAAAAGAACAGTTTTGCAAAAGAGAAATATCTTTTTTTTTGAAAACAGCTGTGACTAAGTAAATTGCATGCTTCTTTACAGAATATAAACAGTTATGGAAAACAGAGTACATGGTATCACATGAGTATAACTGGTGCAATAAATAAGGTAAGGTAAATAGGTGTAATAAAGTAAATGACAGTACTGGAAAGGAAAAAGGTACTGATATATATATGGATCAAAAGTTTTAGGTAGTACAAGCGTAAAGACGCTTCGGAAGTAAAAGCAAAAAGGGTACAACAACCTACTCACTAGTCAGCATAGCTAGTCTATAAATACAACTTAAAAGTCTACTGATACATACTACACACTATTGTACATACTACATAACCATAAGAACACTGCTCAGCATCTCCCTCTCTGAATCTCTGACTCAGCTCCAAGGAAACTCTGGTCCTGCTAGCCTCTCAAAGTCCTCCATCACCTCAGTAGCGCAGCCTATCAGTGCATCAGGGCCTCTTCCAGGTAGTGTAGCTCCATGTAGCCTAGCCTCAAGAACCCTCCGTGTCACATTAATCTCCTCTCGAAGCTCCCTCGCACCATGATCAACATCTGTAGTCCTGATGATATGCTGTAGCTCTCTGATCTGGGCCAACAAGGAATCACGCTCCAATAGAAGAGCCTCATACCGGTAATAAGGAACTGGAGGCAATATAGACTGGAATGGGGCACTCACAACTGAATGCCCAGTGGAATCCGAATCAGCTGGTGGGGGTCCTCTGATAGGTGGCCTCATGCCTGGAGGTGGAATAGCCTGCAGTGGTACGGGCTGCAACACGGGTGGAGGTAGTATAGCCAACACTGATGGAACAACAGGACGTGGATCCGAAGACGGCACTCTAACTAAAGGCTCTGAGCGATCCGCTGATACGAGAATAAAAGAGTCGGCCATCGCTGCTATCTGAAATCATATTGCAATATCAGAATCTCGAACCATAACGCGAATTACACTAATACCTGATATACCGAAGCACTCAATCTCTCGACGTTCTATCTTTCTATTAATTACTTCTAATCCTAACCCTCTACCCATTCCCGTCAACCTAGGCTTGTGTCAGTGACTTATAACCTATAGCTCTGATACCAAACCTGTGGCGCCCTCCAAACCCGGGTCAGAAGTTTGGGGTCCACACTCACACCTTATTTATAACCTTCTTATAACAATAATAAAGATAATAGTAATATACGCAGTGACCCTACTTACCAACCACCACGGACTGCAACAGGTTAAAGTATGCACACAAGCCAAACATACTAATATATTACAAACGTTCAAATCCTAATCATTCAAACTCAAACTGAGTATTAAACTTTATTACAACTTTTACAAACTTAAATTATCCCAAAAGAAGCCTACTAGCTCAGCTTCCTTAACCTGAACCCCTAGCTCTCGCGCTGGACTGGGGATCCTCGTTACCAACTGGTTCCTTTTTAAATGGAAAGAATATAAACAACATCGCACAAATGAGCTAACTAGCTCAGCAAGTCACAATGACAAAACTGAGAATAATGATCATCAGGTGAACATGATTATGATATCAAGTGAACAATGGATTATGATTTAGAATTGGATATTATACTTTTAATTTAAAAACCAAGGTTAGGCTGCTGATCAGTCACGCACTAACCCCGAGCAAGGCACACATCATTGCTCTAACTACTGGATCCAAGGCACACATTGGCCTAACTTGACCATTATATGGTCTGACCACGAATCTGGTCCACAATTTTATAAAAACAATCCAATTCTAACATAATAACAGAATATGCAATAATAAACAATAACCAGAATCATGAACAATAATGAGTGTTTAACAATGAAAGGGTTTCAATCTTTGTAAGGATCAATAAGGTAATTTAAAAGCTTGGATGCTGGGTAATGAAAGAATTGGATAACAAAGGAATCAACATTTCAGGGTTTCAAAGATTTGGGCTTTCAAAGCATAGGATACAATGGTTGAGTATATAAGTAATTCAGTTCAGTGTTTGGGATTTTGTTTGTATGTATTTGTGGAGTAGTATCGTATACTTGAGGTTCGTGTTTGGGTATACAACAATCAATGGTCTAGAAAGAATAAGGTTCATGGCTCAAGAATAATAACTGGAATCAGAGTTTGGGTTTCAGTGCTTCAAAGCACTTGCAATATCAACAAGACTATCATGTACTACAATATCTCGAGAAAGTTCAGAACACTTGCCTCGTATTAGCTTACTACACTGTACTCGCTTCCAGTCACAATCGTCTTATTCCTCAACTACCTGTTTTCCTTTCCTACGTCTTGCCTCTTCTGCTCATATATCATAAGTATCTATCAATAATCGACTCATAGAATTTTATTCAACACATACTTTTATCTACCCTTCGTTTCACCCAAATCCGATTAACGGATTGAAAGTTATGCAATAATCAAGTAAACACCGAATATATAGACCGATAGTCAATCAACAAGTCACGTATAGCACATAATACATCATGTAATCAATGATATATCATTTATAAAGAAGTCCCGGGTCATAAATAGGCTTTCTGGTATTTAAAATGATTTTTAAAACATTTTTCAAAATTAAAACGGGTCGTTGGATCAATTTTGGGTTAATAAACAGGGTTCGGTTGGCCAATTTTGGCTTCGCAACAATTTTAGAATAATTATCGAGCCTTGAAAATAATTTAGAATAATATTTTAAAGCTCGAAACTATTTTTCGGAATTTTTAAATCATTTTTAAATAATTAAATCTAATTAAATAATTGATTAAAATCAATTAATAATTAATTAAATCAATTAATCAATTAATTTTCGAATTAATTGACCAATTAATCAATTAGAAATTAACTGAAATTAATTAACTAATTAATTTAGATTTATTTTTGAATTAAAAATAATTTTCGGAATTAAAATAATAATTTTTAGAATTTTCAGAAATTAAAAACGAATTTTTATAATAAAAATAAATAGGAAATATGATTTTTAAACATTTTTAAAACAGGGATCTAAAATTTGCAAAGTCTGGAAACTTCAGGGACCTAACTGTATCGTCCTCAAAAGTCCAGGGACCAAACTGCAAATTTTACATCCCGTCGCCGGAAATTACAAGGGTGGCCGGAGAACACGTTCCCGACGTCCTCACCCCTCCAACACCTCCATATCACATCTATATTTCACCAGGAACTCAACCATACCAACAAATCATTCTAATCATCCCTGAGTTGGCCGGAATTTGATCAAGAAACTGGCCAGTTTCCGGCGGGTTCGACGTAAACTTCAAAACACAACTCCCTTCTCTATAGACCTCGTTGATTCATGAAACTTGTACGACTATATTGCAAATTTCACAGAGAACACAATCCACTATATCACAACATCAATCTATTCCAGAATAAGAAACCCCCCAAATTTCAATTAAGAACATTCATACGGGTTATAAACCCTAATTTTAAAATTCAAAAATCAAACTCAAATTTGAACATGTTATTGAACTGCAAATCAGACGTATAATATACCAAAATCATCAGGAAAACAAGCTCTACAACATGCAATCATCAAATCATACAAACAATCATCCGAACAAAAATTCATATTTTTAATAAATTTAATTCGAAAATAAATAAAATTATAGAAAATAAACCTTGATTTCTGCAGTAAAACGAAGCTCAGAATCTGGTAGAACACTTCAAATCCTTCGTTTTGGTTACTCAAGCTTTGAAAACAGAGATCGGTAACGCCTTCATTTTGCTGTTTGATTCTTAGAACAATTTATGTAATTAGGGGTTTTCTCTGAAAATTATAAAATTAACTATCTGCAAATGATTTTGATACGAAATAAAATACGGTAAAAGGCTATTTATAATTACGGAAAATTAGTATCCCGTTGGATCATTCCGGATATAAAAAGGTACGTTTATTTATAAAAACTGATCCAAACGGTATCGGTTTTCGGGATAATTATCCAAACCAGTACAATCTGTACTGCGGTCTTGGTCTCAGCGCCTGGTTACACGTACTACGAAGTGATAATTGGGATAGTTTAATAAAAAGCTCCCGTTTATTGAAAATACGGGTTTTATTGATTTACCAAAACGAATATTGTATCGAAAATGTTGCGCCGGGACCCGCGCAGAACAAACCGTACGGCGGATTAAAAAAGTCGAAACATGGAATATGCTCGGAATATTACAATTGGGTTAGGAAGGAGTTCTCGGAAAAGTTTCGGGTTCCAAAAACGTAACAACGGGTGACGTCGGTTGGTTCCCGTTTTTATAAAATAGATTTTAAATACCCGAAAAAAGATTTTATAAATTTCATATGATTCTTATAAATTCATAAATCATCATAAAAATAATTAGGAAGATGTGACAATTATCTATATTTTATTTTGGACATACAAAAATTAAAATACTCAATTAATATTATTTTTGAATATCCAAGTACAGATAACACTTAACAATTAACTCACAGAATAGATACTGAACACACATAATAATTATTTAATAGCAAAAATAATTACACGATATATCCCGGATATTACACTTATATATCACATAGAGTACTAATAATATCTCAGAAGATCAATAAAAGAACCCCTACATAGTGTGGTATGAAAAATTTTCTTATTCAACATAATCAGCAAAATCACTATTCATAAGGGTTACAAAAAGTTCAAAATTTTTGGGGTTATTACAGCAACACTTTACAAAACCCTAAGTAGCTTTCACGCTGACTTCGGTCTTGGGGAAACTCGACTGGGATCTACAAATACAGAGTACCCTAATTAGTTATACCGACATGCTTGATATCCTCAAATCCTAATAACCCAATCCGATAACCCGCCTCGTATAGTTATTATACACATAATCACGTAATCACGTAGCCCAACCACAATTAGGGGTAACACGTAGAATATAAGTACGTATGTTTACAAATATATTTTTAGAAAATTTTGGCAGTAACTTCTTTGTTTATAAGACTACCCGTCGATTATAATCGATATCAATAATCACAACAATCCACAATATCACTCCATCATTTTATACAACATACATCACAACACCATTCGAAATTAATATTTAAATCCAAAAGTATTTTCGTAAATTATTTTATTTATTTATAAAATTTAGGACTCAGAACAAAGTCATCACCGTCCACCGTTGACTTACCAAAGTTCATCGTCAACGGCGACACAATTTATTGGCGCCCGATATAATACGGGTTCCCAAATAAATTATACCGATTAATATTATTCCCTGCAACGAAAGTCTTGATTTCATGAATATTATTCATTTATTTTCCTGCAGAAAAAGGAAAATAGGAATTGAAGTTATAGCAATCAAACCCAACTATTTCAATTCGGCCCAACAGAGAAGGCCCAAACAGCAGGGCCCAAAAAATCAAGTCCAACTACACACAACTAGCCTCACTGTTAGGGGCCCAACATCAACAGCCATGCCCAAATTAACAGGCCCAACTTCAAACAGGACAAGACCAACAAGGAACCAGCCCAACAGAAAACACACCATCGCACACACGCGGCCACGCGCCGCCACAACAATATACACACTTATATATATATATATATACCAATCAAGACCAAGCCAGAATCGAACAGGAAGAAACGGCCAGAAAGGTACCAGAAACGACGATGAGACGAGCAACGCCGGGAAAGGAAACGGAAACGGAGAGGAAGAAAGAAAAAGAGAAACTGAGAAATGAGAGATAAAGAGATTGAGAGAGAGAACAGAGAGATTCGAGAGTGAGGGGAGAGAGATCGAGGAAGATAATGAACAACCGGGGGGGGGGTTCATTTGTTTATTAATTTTTTTTATTTTGTTGGTAAAAGATGTTGCAAAATAAAACATAACATGTGTCCCTTTGATTAATAAGAAACTGACACGTAATGTATAAGATAGATACGGAGGTTCTATGGCTCGGTTTTGTCCTGGAACTCGAATTTAATAGACAAAGGTGCACGCGAAATAATCTTTATGAAAATAATCTTAAAATTTCGTAAATATCCCGAATTTTATAAAACATAAGTTTCAATTTTTTTTAAAAAATAATCTTCGAGGTGCACTTTGTACCCGCTTTTTAACAAATAACGAAACAACGCGCGGGTGAAACTAACTCCAAAAATTCCCAAAATAATTTTAAAATTCTCCGAATAATATGAACTTATTAAAATATAAGTTTCATAATTTTTGAAGATTTCCATAATTAAATATGGATTTTACCATTAAACACACTCGAAAAATCATGCGAAAATGAATAATTAATGAAATATTGATTTCTCAATTTTATAAAGTCCTAAAAATAATTATTGAAATTATAAAATTATAAAACCAATTTAAAAGACAATCCAAATATTTATAAAATTAAAACTGTAATAAAATCACTTTTATAAGCGAAATAAAATCGTATAACTCACTAATAAATTACACAATTCAATCCCACATATCAACATATCACAAATAATTAAATAACAATCAATAACTGCTGCCAAAACCATTACACACATTTTATTTAATTATTTAAACCTTTATTACACTTTTAAACATTAAAAAAAAAATACACAAGTCGTTATATCCTTTCCCCCTTAAAAAGATTCTTTCCCCAGAATCTGACTTAACTAAACAGATGAGGATAATTATCAAGCATGTCTGACTCTAATTCCCAAGTAGACTCTTCTACTCGAAGATTTCTCTACAGAACTTTTACTATAGGGATCGACTTATTCCTAAGGACTCTTTCCTTACGGTCTAGGATTTGAATCGGTTGTTCCATATAGGATAAATCTGGTTGAAGCTCAATCGGTTCATATTCTATGACTTGATTCGAACTAGGGATATAGGGTTTCAACATAGACACGTGGAACACATTACGAATGTGCTGCCACTGCAGTGGTAACGCTATCTCATAGGCAACCTTTCCCACTTTCTTCAAAACCTCAAAGGGTCCTATAAATCTAGGGCTAAGTTTACCCTTCTGACCAAATCGTACTAACCCTTTCCAAGGTCATATTTTTAGTAACACTAGAGCTCCCATCTTGAAGTCCATATCTTTCCTAAGCAAATCTGCATACTTTCTCTGTCTATCTTGGACTACTTCTAACCTTTTTCGGATCAACACTATGGCATCTCTGGTTTGCTGAGCCAACTCGGGACCTAACATTTTCTTTTCTCCTACCTCATGCCAATACAACGGTAATCTACACTTACGTCCATACAAAGCTTCGTAAGGCGACATCCCGATACTGGCATGGTAACTGTTATTATACGAGAACTCAATCAAAGGTAGGTGTTCATCCCAATTACCCTTAAAATCCAAAACACAGACTCTCAATATATCCTCTATGGTCTGAATCGTTCTTTCACTTTGGTCGTCTGTCTGAGGATGATAAGCAATGCTCATATTCAACTTCGTTCGTAGGCACTCTTGGAATTTAGTCTAGAACCTGGAATTAAATCTCGGTTCTCGATCTGACACTATAGACACAGGCACTCCATGTTTGGTAACTATCTCATCTAAATATAACTTAACTAGCTTTTCCAACGAATACCTTTCATTGATCGGCAGGAAATGCGCTGACTTAGTCAATCTGTCAATGATTACCCAAATAGCATCATGATTCGCTCTCATCCTTGGCAATCCCACTACAAAATCCATAGCAATCTCTTCTCACTTCCATTGGGGAATCTCCAAAGGTTGTAACAATCCGCTTGGTCGTTGATGCTTTGCTTTCGCCGTTTGACATACATGACACTTACTTACCCAATTGGCAATATCCTTCTTCATTCCTGGCTGCCAAAAGCTTCTCTTCAAGTCTTGGTACATCTTAGTACTACCAGGGTGGATAGAAATCCTAGAGTTATGTGCTTCGTGTAATACCTCGTTCTTCAATTCCGTTACATTAGGAATCCAAACTCTGGATGAAAATCTATACAAACCTTGACTATCTTTTTGAGTACACAACTCTTCTCCCGTCAAAGTATCCGACTTTAGTTCCATAACTCCTTCTTAACACCTTTAGATGTTTTCCATCAATGCCGGCTGGAAAGTAACTTCATATAGTTGCTCTTGATTCTCACTAGGTACTCAGACCTCAATCTCCATTCTTTCCAAATTTCGTGCTAGTTCTTCCGCCATTTTAATCATATTCAATCTTTCTTTTCTACTCAAGGCATCAACTACCACATTGGCTTTACCTGGGTGATACTTAATCGAACAATCGTAGTCCTTAATCAGTTCCAACCATCTTCTCTGCCTCATGTTCAAATCCTTCTGCATGAATATATACTTCAGGCTCTTATGATCTGTATAAATATCGCATTTCTCTCCGTACAAGTAGTGACGCCATAACTTCAAAGCAAATACTATAGCTGCCAACTCAAGGTCATGAACTGGATATTTCTACTCGTGAGGTTTTAACTGTCTGGAGGCATAAGAAATAACTTTGTCATGCTGCATTAGCACACAACCCAATCCTTTCAAGGAAGCATCACTATAGATCACAAGGTTTCCCATCTCATCTGGCAATGCTAATACTGGAGTCGTCACTAATCTCCGCTTCAATTCCTGGAAATTTTCTTCACACTTTTCCGTCCAAGCGAACTTCTCATTCTTCGGGGTCAACTTGGTTAATGGGGATGCAATCTTTGAGAAATCTTTTACAAACCTTCGATAATATCCTGCTAATCCAAGAATACTTCTTATTTCAGTCAGTGTCTTCGATTGCTCCCACCTTAATACAGCTTCAATCTTTACTGGGTCTACTTTGATGTCTTCCTTACTCACTACATGTCCAAGAAACTGTACTTCTGTCAACCAAAACTCGCACTTGGATAACTTTTCATATAATTGCTTTTCCTTCAATTTTTGAAGGGCAATCCGTAGATGTGTTGCGTGCTCTTCTGAATTCTTCGAATATATGAGGATGTCATCAATAAATACAATAACAGACTTATCCAGGTACTCCTTATATACCCTATTCATCAAATCCATGAAAGCCGTTGGTGCATTCGTCAATCCAAACGACATCACTAAGAACTCATAATGGCCATACCTTATTCTGAATGCAGTCTTGGGAATATCTTCAGGCTTTATCTTCAGTTGGTGGTAGCCAGATCTTAAGTCAATTTTTGAGAAATAACATGCTCCCTTAAGCTGATCAAACAAATCGTTGATGCGTGGCAAATGATACTTATTCTTTATCGTCAACTTGTTCAGCTCTCTGTAGTCAATACACAATCTCATACTTCCATCCTTTTTCTTCACAAATAGCACTGAAGCACCCCACAGAGAAACACAGGGTCAAATGACTCCCTTGTCCAATAATTCCTGAAGTTGCTTAGCCAATTCATTCATTTCCATTGGGGCCATCCGGTATGGAGCCTTAAAAACTGGTTCAGCTCCAGGAATCAAATCAATAGAGAACTCTATCTCTCGATCAGGTCGAAATCCTGGTAACTCTTCTGGGAACACGTCAGGGAATTCTCTCACTATGGGAATCTCATCCAAAATGGGGGTCTCTTTCTTCGTATCCATCACATGAGCCAAATACGCCTCACATCCTTGCTGCAACAATCTCTTCGCTTGCATCACTGAAAGGAACTTTTTATCCTTTCTCTGTCCTTGGTAACTGATTCTTTTATTATCGGGGGTGTACATAATAACTCTCGTTTTCTTACAGTCAATATTCGCCTTATATAAAGACAACCAATCCATGCCTAAAATAATATCAAAGTCTCCCAACTCAAAGGGTATTAAGTCAACAGGGAACATATACTCTAAAATCTCTAGGGAACATCCAGGATAAAATTGACTTACATTTACTTTATCTTTATTAGCCACTTCTATGGTCAAAGGTTCTTCTAAGTCTTTCAACATCAATTGCATTTTATTCACACAATTCACAGATATAAAAGATTTGGACGCTCCCGAATCAAACAAAATGTTAACAGGTACAGAATTAAGAGAAAGCGTACCTGCAACCACATCAGAATCATGAACTGGAGACTTCTGGGTCATCTTAAAAGTCCTAGCTCTAGCAAAAATGGTTGCTGGTCCTTGGGACACACTCCATCCAGCATTACCTTGGGTCACTGACTTGCAATTCCTAGCTATGTGCCCCACTTTACCGCAACTAAAACAAGTAACTCCTTGAATCTCAGACTTACACTCCGTGGAATAATGACCTTTTTGTCCACACTTAAAACAATTGATATTCTCTCGACACTGTCCACTGTGCTTCTTCCCACACGTCTTACAATCAACCATTGGCTTAATAACCCTCGTCAGGGCAGAGTTAACTGAAGTAGTACCGGGCTTCGCCTGGGGAAAATTCTGCCTCTTGAACCTCTTATTCTTATTCTTTCCAAACCAACGCTGGAACTTCCGACTCGCTATTCCTGATTCTGACCTAGCAGGTACACTTTCAAATTTCCTCTTCTTCTCACCCTGCTCCTTTGCAGCTAACCTCTGATCACTCTCTATCACTAGGGCAGCCTGAACTACCGAAGTATAGGTCTTGAGTTGTAAGGCTACAACTCCACTCTTTATTTCTGGCTTCAACCCTTGTTGAAACCACTTCGCTCGTTGAGCTTCTGAACTCACATATTCCGGTACTATACGGGCCAACTCCGTAAACTTCGCTTCATATTCCGTAACACTCCTATCTCCTTGTTTCAATTCAAAAAATTCCATCTCCATTTGACTCTGGAGACAGTCCGGAAAGTATTTCTCCAAAAACAACTCTGTGAATCTGGCCCATGGAACTGGACTTTCTCCTTCTAGAGCTCGCGTAGATACCCACCAATAATTTGAATCATTCTTTAGAAAATAACTAGCATAGTCCGTCTTTAAATCCTCACTCACCTTGGTGAGCGCAAACACCTTTTCCATCTCCTTTAACCATATCCTGGCAGTAACAGGATCTACTTCTCCTTTAAACTCTAGGGGCTTCACTGCCTGAAAAGACTTAAAACTAACACCCTGATTTTCCCCCTCATCTCATGCTGCTGCTGGATTTGTAGTTGCTGCTGTTGGATTTGCTGTTGTTGTTGCTGTATAAGCTGCTGTTGCTGTTGTTGTTGTTGTTGTTGTTGTTGTTGCAATTGTTGCTGCTGCTGTTGGAATTGTTGTTATTGTTGGGCCAGCTGTGTAGACTGTTGACGCAATAAGTTCATCAATTCACTCATGGAAGGATCCCCGGCAGATCCGTTACTAGGTTGAGAGTTTCTCTTTGGTGGCATCTCCTGAAACCTAACAGTCATATATAAGAAATGGATTGCTCCAGGAAGTTTATATTTATGCATCAGGAGAGGGTTGCCACTAAGATAATATTCTCATCCCCAGTTTAATTGGATCCGTCCTGAGTGAATGATTATAATCTAAAAATGCCAGGAACAGAAACAACAATAATAATAACAACAATAATAGCAACACACAATGTATAAAAACTGAACAATAGAATAAAGCAGCTGCAATACAATAACCAACACAATCCAACTAGTACAACTGAAAATCCAATTGAAAAGAAATCATCCGAATACACACCAAAATTGGCTGTCATAGCAGCCTCGCCTACTATAACTATCACAACATAATATACATATACAAAGTAAACAACTACAGAACTCCTAGAAGTCAACTCCGAGCTCTGTATCTCTCTGCTGCAAACCTGTCTAGCCACTACCACTGCCACCAATGAAACCTAGCTCAAACACTAGCCAGTTCACTAGGTCCTGATACTGCACAGCTCTGAACTCTAAGCTAATGAAACGGTCAACAGATATATCCCTCTCAACCGCCATCTGGGTCAATGCTCGCACACGGGCCCGCACCTCAAGGGAAGGGGAAGAAATGCCCTGGAAAGGTGCAATAGGTATCTGATCAAACTGAGCAGCCAACTCTGGACTCTGATCTCTGATAAAGGAAGTATTCACCGCTCGGTGAACATGATAAGGGATCGGTGAAGAAGTACCACTAGGGGCCACAGGAGGTACTGGAGGTCTCATCATGGAAAAACTGGGACCACAGCCGGGAGGGAAATCCCTAACAGCAGACACAGACCTACGTACCTAACGGGGACAAGTACCAGGTCCAAGGATGTCTCTCGGCACAAAGGAAGGAATTGGTGGAGGAGACATAGGGGTCTCCTCAGTAACAACATCCAGGGGTCTCTCAGAATCTGAGCTATCCGAGTCAGAGGGATTCTCCCGAGATGGAGAACTCGAAATCGCAATAGGCCACTGTCAACATAATAATTATACAGGAAAGACATTAACATGTCAAGGCAATTCTATCAAAACATTTAATAGATGCCAGGGTAACGCCGTCGGAACCCTTGACTGACTCTAAAAGTTTGCTCCTCTATATGAGTTGCTGACTCACACCTAAAGACTCACATTATCACCTACTCGACATAATCCCTAACCTGAATCAGGGACTTGAACCTGTAGCTCTGATACCAACTGTGACGGCCTCAACCCCGGGGTCAGGAGTTGACGTCACCAAACACAATAATCAAAATATAAATAACGAGATTATTATTAAAATTTACTAACTTGACCCCAAACCAAGATCCGATCCAGGTTCAAGTATGATTCAATTTCACATTATTACAACTCATTTATTCAGCATCTAACACACTCTAAGTTTATTCAGCAACTCATCAGACCTCATGGCCTGATACAAACTACCTCAAAGGAGCCGGGTCCAGAAGGGACGGGAACACGGGTCTGTCTGACTGGTCTTCTAGACATTTGCGAGATATACATAACAGTTTGTAAGGGTGAGCATAATCGATCAGCAGCACCAACATATGAATAACGGAATAAAAGCAGTAATGTAACAATAATAGGAACAGAGCTGTAATCATAATATCAACATTTTATAATGAAAATCGGAAATAACTGGATATCACTAACTAGCATGCTTTATCAATACAACATAGTAGTGTGTTGTGTAAATACCAGAGTCCAATTTTAGCATGCTAATCACTTTTATAAAACCGTTGTATCAACTATTTATGCTTTTAAGGGAATCACAAATCCAAATCAGATACGTAGCGGATATGTGAAGACAACTGATCAGGCTATCAACACCAGACGGCTCTAACTGCCATCCCATTTACCTGTTCCGGAACTCAGAGACTAGCTAGGTCTCTGACCTGCTGGACTAATCAGTTTTATATTGCGCGCAACTGAATTAGCCTCTTACGCCACCTCAATAGGCCTACTCTGGCCCCAATGTATCCCATATCTGATCGTTTTATCCAGTTTTCAAAACACTTATACCTATCTCATTTCAAAATCATTTATTTAACCAGCGCACATATAAAATCCAGTTCACAAATCATTTCCTTCGAGATAGGTACCTTTCGAAGTTACTTTTCCCCAAAACAATTTAAAAACAGTGATTTATAACTACAGGGGATACATAACTTAAAACGTTTTTGTTCCATTAAAAAAATAAAACATTTAGCTATTCATACGTACTGAACCATAAAAGAATGGTCAGGGGTACTTTCCTTGCAACGCTTTACAAAACCTTAAGTAGCTTTTACGCTGACTTCGGTCTAGGGGAAACTCGACTGGGATCTACAAATACAGAGTACCCTAATTAGTTATACCGACATGTTTGATATCCTCAAATCCTAATAACCCAATCCGATAACCCGACTCGTATAGTTATTATACACATAATCACGTAACCCAAACAGAATTAGGGGTAACACATAGAATATAAGTACGTATGTTTACAAATATATTTTTAGAAAATTTTGGCAGCAACTTCTTTGTTTATAAGACTACCCGTCGATTACAATCGACGTCAACAATCACAACAATCCACAATATCACTTTATCATTTTATACAACATATATCACAACACCATTCAAATTTAATTATTTAAATCCAAAAATATTTTCGTAAATTATTTTATTTATTTATAAAATTTAGGACTCAAAACAAAGTCATCACCGTCCACCGTTGACTCACCGAAGTTCATCGTCAACGGCGGCACAATTTATTGGCGCCCGATATAATACGGGTTCCCAAATAAATTATATCGATTAATATTATTCCCTGCAATGAAAGTCTTGATTTCATGAATATTATTCATTTATTTTCCTGCAGAAAAAGGAAAATAGGAATTAAAGTTATAGCAATCAAACCTAACTATTTCAATTCGGCCCAACAGAGAAGGCCCAAACTGCAGGGCCCAAAAAATCAAGTCCAACTGCACACAACTAGCCTCACTGTTAGAGGCCCAACATCAACAGCCATGCCCAAATTAATAGGCCCAACTGCAAACAAGACAAGCCCAATAAGGAACCAGCCCAACAGAAAACACACCATCGCACACACACGACCACACGCGACCACAAAAATACACACACTTATATATATATATATACCAATCAAGACAAAGCCAGAATCGAATAGGAAAAAACAGCCGGAAAGGTACCGGAAACGGCGACGAGCAACACCGGGAAAGGAAACGGAAACGGAGAGGAAGAAAGAAAAAGAGAAACTGAGAAATGAGAGATAAAGAGATTGAGAGAGAGAACAGAGAGATTCGAGAGTGAGGGGAGAGAGATCGAGGAAGACAGTGAACAACCGGGGGGGGTCATTTGTTTATTAATTTTTTTTTATTTTGTTGTTAATAGATGTTGTAAAATAAAACATAACACGTGTCCCTCTGATTAATAAGAAACTGACACGTAATGTATAAGATAGATACAGAGGTTCTATGGCTTTGTTTTGTCCTGAAACTCGAATTGAACAGACAAAGGTGCACACGAAATAATCTCAGAAAATTATGAAAATAATCTTAAAATGTCAAAAAGATCCCGAAGTTTATAAAACATAAGTTTCGAATTTTTTTTTAAATAATCTTCGAGGTGCACTTTGTACCCGCTTTTTAACAAATAATGAAACAACGTGCGGGTGAAACTAACTCCAAAAATTCCCAAAATAATTTTAAAATTCTCAGAATAATACGTACTTAGTAAAATATAAGTTTCATAATTTTTGAAGATTTCCATAATTAAATATGGATTTTACCATTAAACACACTCGGAAAATCATGCGAAAATGAATTATTAATGAAATATTGATTTCTCAATTTTATAAAATCCTAAAAATAATTATTGAAATTATAAATTTATAAAACCAATTTTAAAGACAATCCAAATATTTATAGAATTAAAACTGTAATAAAATCACTTTTACAAGCGAAATAAAATTATATAACTCACTAATAAATCATACAATTCAATCCCACATATCAAAATATCACAAATAATTAAATAATAATCAATAACTGCTGCCAAAACCATTACACACATTTTATTTAAATATTTAAACCTTTATTACACTTTTAAACATTAAAATAAAAAGAAAAATACATGAGTCGTTATACATATCCGGGAAGTACAATACATTATCAGGACTCTAGATGTCGGTAGGAATGTGAAGGAATTTCGGAATGAGACTCAGGTGACCCGAAGAGTACTTGAAACTAGACGACGGAGATGATGTGACAGCTGATATATGTATAATAATGTGTGATATGTAAGATCAGACTTTTGGTAGGAATATAAATAAAGAAGACTTTCTGACTAATGGATAGGCCTATGGTACCTTTGCCTTCAATAAAATGTTTCGCACTTGTACCACCAAACTTTGATATACACAACTACCTTTCCTTTCCAGTATGGTCATCTACTATACTATACCTATTTTATTTTATTGCACCAGTTAAAAAACTCTTGTGATAACTTGTTTTTTCTCGTAACTATTTATATTCTGTAAAGAAGCATGCAATTTACTTAGTTCAACTATTGAAAATGTTTTTAAAAAGGGATATTTCTGTTTTACAAAAATCTTTTCAGAGAAAGGGATTTGATTTAAAGGCTATATAAGTTGTTTGATTCTTTACAGAAAATGCCTCCTAGAAGAAACACCCGTGCTACCAACCAAAATGAAGAAACCAACAACAACAACAACAACAATACCCAAGACAACAATAACCAGAATGTGAATCCAGGTCCCCTAGACCCAGCTGTAGCCCAGATTTTTCAGATCTTGGCCCAACAGACAGTCCACCTGACTGAACAACAACAGAGGCAGATTAACCCTCAGGTAACCTTTAAGACCTATCAGGCGGTGAATCCACCAGAGTTTAAAGGTTTTGTAGATCCGATTGAGGCAAGGGTCTAGTTGACGGAGATTGAGAAGGCATTTTCCTTAGTCAGGGTGAGGGAGGAATAGAAGACTGAGTTTGGAAGTTACTATCTGAAGAATGAAGCCACTTACTGGTGGGAAACTGTTAAAATATTGGAATGTACTGATGATGTTATGTGGGATAGATACAAGGAGTTATTTCAAGAGAAGTATTTCCCTCAGTTTGTTCAGGATCAAATGGAATTAAAATTTCTGGAGCTCAAGCAGGGGAATATGTCAGTGGCAGATTATGAAAGCAAGTTTGAGGAATTGTCTAGGTTTGTGCCATCCTATATGGACACTAATAGGAAGAAGTCTAAGAGATTTCATCAAGGACTCAAGCCATGGATCCGAGGGAAGTGGCCATATTTGAATTGGACACGTATACAGGAGTTGTGCAGAAAGCTATGATTGCGGAGACAGAAAGTGAAATGTCTCAGAAAGAGAAGGAAGGTAAGAAGAGGAAGTTTGAAGGGAGTGAAGGACAGTCTCAAGCAGGGAAGTTTCCAAATTTCAATCAGAGGAAAGGCAAGTTCCAGACCGGAAGAAATTTTAATAGACAGAATGCCGACAACGGAGGCCAGGGTAACCGTCCAACCACTGGGAACCAGCCAACCCAGCAGAGGCCAACTCTACCAGATTGCTAAGTATGTGGAAAAAATATGGTGGAGTTTGTAACAAGTTGAATGTGGTCTGCTACAGATGCAACCAGAGGGGGTACTATTTAAGGGAGTTCCGTAATCAGCTAGCCAGAGAGCCATCCAACAAGGATCAGCCTACCAGGAATCAGGAAGGAAAAGTTCCAGCAATTGGGTATACCTGTTTCAAGTGCAGAAAGCCAGGACACATAGCAAGGGATTGCAAGGCACCAGTTCCAATCAATAATACATTGTGAATCATGAGAGCCCCTCCAGTAGTGAATGAACCTCCCAAAGCTAGAGTTTATGAAATGTCTGTGAAAGATGCTATTATGGACACTGATGTTATGGCAGGCACGCTTACAGTGAATTCTTTATGTGCTAAGGTGCTAGTAGATTCGGGAGCAACTCGATCTTTTATTTTTCAAGATTTTGTTGATAAGTTGAACTGTCCAGTTGAATTGTTAAATGAGATTATGACGGTAGAATTAGCAAATCAGGAGCGTGTATCAGTTAACCAAGTGTGTAAGAGCTGTAAGATTGAGATTTCTGGTAATAACTTTGATGCTGACTTGATATCGTTTAAGTTAGGAGAGTTTGACGTTATTTTAGGAATAGAATGGCTATCTAAGTACGATGCTCAGATAGACTGTCGTAACAAGAAGGTAATCCTGAAGACGCTAGATGAGAAAGTGGTGACGTTTAAAGGCCAGAAGCAAGCAAAGAAGTTCTTGACGATAGTTCAAGCCAAGAAGTTACTACAACAAGGATGCGAGCACTTCATTGTGTATGTGATAGATAGAAGCCAGGAGCTAGCAAGGCTGGAAGATATTCCTATGGTAAATGAATTTCCAGACGTATTTCCAGAAGAATTACCAGAACTTCCTCCAAATAGAGAAATTGAGTTTGCGATTGACTTAGCACCGGGAACGGAACCAGTATTTAAGGCCCCGTACAAGATGGCGCTAGTTGAAATGAAGGAACTAGCAAAGCAATTGCAAGAATTATTAGAAAAAGGAGTGATTTGACCCAGTGTATCCCCATGGGGTGCACCAGTATTATTTGTTAAGAAGAAAGACGGAAGCATGAGGCTATGCATCGACTATCGAGAACTCAATAAACTTACGATCAAGAACAAGTATCCATTGCCTCAAATCAATGATTTGTTTGACCAGCTGAAAGGAGCCAAGTATTTTTTTAAGATTGATTTCAGATCCGGATATCATCAATTAAAGATCAAACCTGAAGATATACCAAAGACAGCTTTCAGAACAAGATATGGTCATTACGAATTCTGAGTGATGTCTTTTGGATTGACCAATGCCCCATCAACATTTATGGACTTGATGAACAAAATTTTCAAGGAATATTTGGACAAATTTTTAATTGTGTTTATCGATGATATTTTGATCTACTCCAAGTCAATGGAAGATCACGCGGAACTTCTAAGGACAACTTTGGGAATTTTGAGAAAAAAGAAGTTGTATGCAAAGTTTTCGAAGTGTGAGTTTTGGTTACAAGAAGTTCAATTTTTAGGCACGTAGTAAGTAATGGAGGAATCAAAGTGGACCCAGCAAATATTGAAGCTATTACGAATTGGGAAAGGCCAAAAACACCAACAGAAGTGAGAAGTTTCTTGGGATTAGCGGGATATTATCGAAGATTTGTTAAAATTTCTCGTAGATTGCGACGCCTTTGACGAATCTTACCAGGAAAAATGAGAAGTTTATATGGAATGTGAAGTGCGAAAAAAGTTTTCAAGAATTGAAGAAGAGGTTAATCACGACACCTGTTTTGTGACTTCCAGATGCTTCTCATAAGGGATTAGGTTGTGTTTTGATATAACATTATAAAGTTATTGCATATGCATCGAGACAACTGAAACCTCATGAGCAGAAGTATCCTACTCATGACTTGGAACTAGCAGCGATAGTATTCTCCTTGAAGATTTGGAGACATTATCTATGGAGAAAAATGTGAGATTTATACGGATCACAAAAGTTTAAAGTACATATTCACGCAAAAAGAGCTTAACATGAGACAGAGACGATGGTTGGAGCTGATCAAAGACTATGATTGCACAATTAACTATCATCCAAGAAAAGCGAATGTGGTAGCTGATGCGTTAAGCAGAAAGGAAAGACTGAACGTGTTGACAATACCTGAGGAATTATACAAGGAATTTCAGAAATTAGAATTGGAAGTTAGAATTTGCAAGCCTAATGAAGCAAGAATGTGTAGTATGACGTTTCAGCCAGAATTGTTAGAAAAGATAAGAAGATGCCTGATACATTAATGTGGGGCTCTTGATTCTGGAGGAACTCAACACAAGGCTCACAATGCCTTTGGCCACTATAGGTAAGTAAATTTTCTTTCCTAGGTTTATAATGTCTACTTTAAATTATAAAGTTCAAGACATTCATTTAGTTAATGGTATTGATAGAACAAAGATAGGCAATTGTAAACAGGTGTTCAAAATATTATTTGGCTCACTTATTACAAAGAATAAGGTACCTGTAAGTCTGAGAATCACTAACTTCATGTTAGAAAGATTCAGGATTTACCCTTACCCTATGTCTTCCATGAGGTCTATAGTCACATCTAGTATAGTTATGGCTCTTATTCTTGTGGAAGTACAAACACAATAACACCAACAGGGGCCTTCCACAACTGAGACCCTTCCTTCTTTACCATTAAAAGCTAGGAAATCAACCACTTCATGTTGGATTTTAATTGCAGCGGGGGCATGGCAAAAACACTTTTACACATATAAAATCCAAATAAAAGCATATAAATCGTGGTAAAAACATAGGGATCGAATCTAACCTTTAAAATAATTCGGAGACAACGATCAGAGATCCTTAGCAGTTGCTCCTCAAGTGTGAAGCACTCCACCGATATCCACCAAGAAATCAATGTTAAGGAGAAGGAAGGAGGTGGAGAGAATTGGGTTTTCCAAACTTTTTGGGTTTTGGGGTTCCGATAAAAATATGGTCTATAATAGTGTATTTATAGGCAAAATTTTCAGCTGAAATTTTCCCATAAATATTATTATTATTATCCCATTTATTATTCTCATTAATAATTAAAACACCTTTTAATTATTAATCCTTTTTCTAAACACTTTACAAATAATTCTCTCTCTTGATTTAATTTCCAAAAATTAAATCCTTTAATTAATAATATTAAGAACTTTTTTTAATTAATTTATAATCAATTAAATCTCATTTAATCAATTATTAAATTTGCCAATTAATTATTTATTTCACAAATAAATAATTATTAGCCATTATTAATTAATTCCTCCACCATTAAATCATTCTCTTTTTATGGTGTGACCCTGTAATTTTAATATTAAGCCGGTAGTAGAAATAAATAATAATAAAACTATTTTATCATTATTTATATAAATTCTCTAATTTATTAAATATGATTAATTAATTAATCACATTTATTCTACATCGTGAGGGATACTTCTCAGCATATCGCGACTATCCGGATAATATGAATTCACTGCTTAGAATACCAAGAACCTATTCAGTGAATAGTTACCGTACAATAAACTCCTTCTACCCTACAATGTCCCGATTAAATACAAGGCATGGATCTCGTGTCAAGCCTATCTAATTTAATCCCTTGCTTACCATTTACTATGCGTAGTTCTATGTAAATTAGAAACTCCTTTCTAATTTCATTCGCTCTGGCCAGAGATTCCTGAACTAGCATAAGTGGATCAGCCTTGAACATTCGCTTCCTTCACTGGAAGGGGTAGATCCTTTATTGATCATACACTATCTTCGTGTACAAATTCCTATACCCAGTAGAGCCCTAATAATTATCCCTGGAGACTAAGAACTAAACCAAAGCATAGTTCAGTGTACACAAGATGACTATGATGACCTCAAGTCTAAGGATACTTGTACAACTATCACTATGTGAACAACTGCTGACACGTGAGTGAACTCCATCAGTGTTCAGCTGTGCGAGTCATGTTCAGTGAACTTATTCTATAATAAGCACCTACATACTACCTATAGTGTCACCACACAAATGTCTATGAGAATAGACATCCTTCATAATGAAGCAAGCATAGTATGTACCGATCTTTGCAGATTATTAATTACCAGTTAGTAATCCTATGACCAGGAACTATTTAAATTTGGAGTTATCATCTTTTAGGTCTCACTATTATGATCTCATCATAATCCATAAAAAGCTTTACTCTAAATAATGGTATATCTTATTTAAACACTTAAATAGATAGAGCCCGTAATAAAAACAAAACAAGTCTTTTATTAATATCAATGAAATCAAAACAGATTACATGAAAGTTATTCCTAAATCCTCATACATTATTGGACTTAGGACATATTCCTTTCAATCTCCCACTTGTACTAAAGGCAATCACTCTGGTATCTAATACCCATCTTATCTTTATGACGATCAAAGTGACTTTCATAAATTAGCTTTGTGAGTGGGTCTGCTATGTTATTATGTGTGTCAACTCTAATTCAATACAATATAAGAAATGTTACCGCACTCCCACTAACCCTTTTGTAGACGCATGGTTCATCTACGTTTTTGATAAAATCAAACTCTTTGATTATCTCATCAAAATGAATGTTCCATCTTTCGAGAAGCTTGCTTTAAATCACATATGGTTCGCAGTAGCTTACACACTAGGCTTTCATTTCCTTTGGAAAGAAAACCATCTGGCTATATGCCAGATCTGATAGTCGTAGTAAGCAGCAATCGCAAGCAAAATCCGAACTGATTTTAACAGGGCTATAGGTAAAAAGTTTCATCAAAGTCAATCCATTGCCTTTGTTTGAATCCTTTTGCCAAAAGCCTGGCCTTAAAGGTCTCCACCTGGCCATCTGCTATAATCTATCTTTTGTATACCGTATACATAGATTCCATTCCGGATTTCATGGCACTATGCCATTTCTCTGAGTCAACACTACTCATAGCCTCATTATAGGTCACAGGGTCGTCATCATCAATGATCGACAACTCATTGTCATTCTCAATGACAAGGCCATAATACCTCTCAGGTTGGTGAGACACTCTCCCTGATCTATGAATGGGCTGTTCCATAAAAGGTTGTTCAGTCAGAACAGGTGTTTCCACTCGATCTGTAGTAGTTTGTGCTTCTTGAACTTCATCAAGTTCAATTTTGCTCCCACTGTTTCCTTCAAGGATAAACTCCTTTTCTAAGAAGGTAGCATGTCTGGAGACAAACACCCGATGATCGGTGCAAAAGTAATACCCTAAAGTCTCTTTAGGATATCCCAAAATACTACATTTTACGGATCGATATTCCAGCTTATCTAGGTCAACTTTCTTGACATAAGCTGGACATCCCCAAATCTTAACGTGTTTAAGACTCGGTTTCCTTTCTTTCCATATCTCATACGAAGTTTGAGGAACAGATTTTGGAAGGCACCATATTCAGTAAATATGCTGAGGTTTCCAATGCATAACCCCATAGGAATACTGGAAGATTTGCATAGCTCATCATGGACCGAACTATGTCTAACAAAGTTCGATTTCTCCTTTCAGATACCAATATGGAGGAGTCCACTGGGAGACTATACCATTTACTTTGAGATAATCTAGAAACACTCCATTAAAGTATTCACCACCTCGATCTGATCGAAGAGTTATAATACTATGTTTGGTTGTTTCTCCACTTCATACTTATATTCTTTGAACTTTTCAAAGGCCTCATACTTCTGTTTCATCAAACACATATCCGAATCCAGATCTATCATCTATGAAAGTAATGAAGTATGAAAATCCACCCATGGCTTGCGTAGACATTGGTCCACATACATCTTTGTGTACCATTCCTAGCAAATTTGCTGCCCTCTCTCCATGTCTACTAAATGGAGACTATAGTGCCACAATGAAGTGAGATTTTCATCATCCCTTTTCTTTTATTAGTTTGTTCAATCTGAAGTAAATTATGTCACATTTATACAGACCATTATTTAAAGTACCACGTCCATAAAGAATATTATCTCTAAGAATAGAACATTCATTATTCTCAATAATAAATGAAAATCCAGCCAAGTCTAAAATGGGAATAATATTCCTCACAATCGAGGGAATAAAATAACAATTATTTAAAATAATAGTCTTGCCCATAGGCATATGTAAATGAAATGATTCTACATCTTCAGCAGCAACTCTTGCTCCATTTCCCATCAGTAGAATCACCTCCTCTTCCTCAAGAGTCCTACTTCTCCTTGGTCCCTGCAACAAATTGCAGATTTGAGAACCACAGGCGGTATCTAATACCCAAGTAGAAATTTGATTTAATGACATATTCACTTCTATCATGAACATACCTGAATCAGAAGCGGTAGTCTCACTACCCTTCTTCTTCTTCAATTCTGCAAGGTAAACCTTGCAGTTCCTCTTCCAGTGCCCCACCTTGTTACAGTGAAAGCAAACAACTTTGCTCTTGGGGTCTTCAGCTTTTGGTGGAACCGGCATTTTCTCACCTACTTTCTTCTTCTTGGAAGGGTTCCTCTTCCTTTTCTTAGGATTGGAACCTTCACCAATTAAAAGAACAGAACTCTTCTTAGGGGGGAAATTCAATTCCGCAGTCTTCAACATGTTGTGGAGTTCAGGCAGGCTGACATCCAACTTATTCATGTGAAAGTTCACAACAAACTGCAAGAACGAACTCGGAAGCGATTGCAAGACCAAGTCTAGGCTCACCTCCCCATCCATGGCAAAACCAAGTTGTCCAAGACGTTCAATCAAATTGATCATCTTAAGTACATGGTCATTCACAGATGATCCCTCAGACATCCTACAACCGAACAGCTCCTTCGATATCTCATATTGAGATGTCCTCCCCGCCACATCATACAACTCTTGTAGATGCATTAGGATAGTGTGAGCATCTATATGCTCATGTTGTTTCTGTAGCTCAATGTTCATGGAAGCTAGCATGATGCATTGAGCAACATTTGCATCATCTATCCACTTACGATACACAATATGTTCATCATTATGTGCATCACTAGCAGATTCAGTAGGCTTAGGTGAGTCAATCACGTATTCCAGCTTCTCAATCCTGAGAACAATTCTCAAGTTTCGAAGCCAGTCAGCATAATTAGGACCAGTCAATTTGTGAGCATCCAGTATGCTCCTGAGTGATAGTGCAGAAGACATAACGTACAAAGTAAATCTGTAAATGATAAACACATAACAACACATAGCAAATATTCGATTTCATTTTAAAACACTATATGAATCGGGTCTTTATTCATAAGTGGCTCCCACTAGTTTATCTAATTTATTCAACCCCCTACGTGAAAAATATGCATTCATAATGCTAGTGGGAATAGGGATCCTACATTCCATTACACAACCCCGGCTGTGGCACGAAACGCCATGTAATGTTCAATAGGCAGACAACACTTGTCAATTACATCTAATGTTATTCCCTAATCAAACTTTAGCCTCTTGAATAATTGAGTCACGGCTGTGGCACGACAAACTCAATATTCTAAGTCAAGTCTAACCCAACATTCCGTACAATTGAATCAGTCCCCAAAGGCCCACGGCTGTGGCACGTAACGACCTTTAGATTCTTATTCAATGTACACATCTCTATGTAATAGACAAGTATTTCTTATTTCGAAATCAAAGCCCTCGATTGTGGCACGAAACGACAATGATTTAAAAATAAGAACTACTTTCTATCATGTTGGAAGGCTATGACCGACACAAGCCCGTTGTATCATTGGCCAATTACTACTTGATATTATTTAATTTTAGAGGGATTATATTACGTTACAATCATAATCATATTATAAAGAAATTCTTCCTTTTAAATTAAATATTTCAAATCAATAATCAATAATCAGATGATTCCCAGATCAGGTGGAGCATTGTCAAGAGGTGTCACTTAATAACCCTTTCTTACAGATAGAAATCTGTTGTTGACAGAATCATCCTTTCTCTCATATCGAAAATTCATATTCAATTACGTGTTTCACAAACTCAGGAATCTCATGATTGTATTCATAATATTGTTATTAAGGTTATGAAACAATTTCACTATACTAGGTTGTCTAACAATCGCCTTATGTTCATTTAAGTTCACCTAAATCTATCATCGCATGATAAACTAAGCATATATCACATATATAAACATGAATAAGCATCAAGGTAGGCATGTTACATCATCTAGCACATTAGTCTAAGCATTATGCATCTCTATGTATCACATGAAGCATTTAAAAGCAATTAAAACAGTTAAAAACAGCTTTAAAACACTTCATGGAAATATAAACAGTTCAAAACTTTTATATAAACACTCCATTAGATCCGTCTCGGAAAAACGAATCCAATGATATATTGCACGCCTAAAACGGAGTTACGATACTCCCAGAAAATCAATTTTAATGTGGACAGTCGGGCTGTAACGCATTACAGGAACGCGTTACAAGCCCTGTAACGCATTCCGGTGATGCATTACAACCCTTCTAAGCCATTTAAAAGGTGTAACGCATTCCTTGAATGCGCCACAGGTGTGTAACGCATTCCCGGAATGCGTGACACCTTTTTTTTTCTTTTACAGCAGCCGCCGCTTTCCTCCATCGAACAACGTGCCGCCTGATCTGACTTCGTCTCCGTGCAATCAACAGAATGTGCAGACAAGCAGATAACAGCAGTACAGATATAAACATATATATATATATATACTTTATATACATATATTTACTTATTTAATTATGAATTTTAATTGAAACAACTTCAAAAATTCATAATAAAAAATCTATACATCATAAAAATATCAAAAAAATACCCAGACGATCTACAACACTTGTAGAACCCAGATCAACATTCAAAATTATTCTGAGAAACGATTTCTCATCAGACATAATTAATCCATAATATAACTTGTAAAAATCATAATTAATTCATACAAGCACATAAAATTCTGAAATTTTTTACCACAGATCTATATGCATACAACCTATGCTCTGATACCATTGTTGGATTTTAATCACAGCGGGGGCATGGCAAAAACACTTTTACACATATAAAATCCAAATAAAAGCATATAAATCATGGTAAAAATATAGGGATCGAATCTAACCTTTAAAATAATTCGGAGACAACGATCAGAGATCCTTAGCAGTTCCTCCTCAAGTGTGAAGCACTCCACCGGTATCCACAAAGAAATCGATGTTAAGGAGAAGGAAGGAGGTGGACAGAATTGGGTTTTCCAAACTTTTTGGGTTTTGGGGTTCCGATAAAAATAGGGTCTATAATAGTGTATTTATAGGCAAAATTTTCAGCTGAATTTTCCCATAAATATTATTATTATTATCCCATTTATTATTCTCATTAATAATTAAAACACCTTTTAATTATTAATCCTTTTTCTAAACACTTTAGAAATAATTCTCTCTCTTGATTTAATTTCCAAAAATTAAATCCTTTAATTAATAATAATAAGAACTTTTCTTAATTAATTTATAATCAATTAAATCTCATTTAATCAATTATTAAATTTGCCAATTAATTATTTATTTTACAAATAAATAATTATTAGCTATTATTAATTAATTCCTCCACCATTAAATTATTCTCTTTTTATGGTGTGACCCTGTAGGTTCAATATTAAGCCGGTAGTAGAAATAAATAATAATAAAACTATTTTATCATTATTTATATAAATTCTCTAATTTATTAAATATGATTAATTAATTAATCACATTTATTCTACATCGTGAGGGATACTTCTCAGCATATCGCGACTATCCGGATAATATGAATTCACTGCTTAGAATACCAAGAACCTATTCAGTGAATAGTTACCGTACAATAAACTCCTTCTATCCTACAATGTCCCGATTAAATACAAGGCATGGATCTCGTGTCAAGCCTATCTAATTTAATCACTTGCTTACCATTTACTATGCGTAGTTCTATGCAAATTAGAAACTCCTTTCTAATTTCATTCACTCTGGCCAGAGATTCCTGAACTAGCATAAGTGGATCAGCCTTGAACATTCGCTTCCTTCACTGGAAGGGGTAGATCCTTTATTGATCATACACTATCTTCGTGTACAAATTCCTATACCCAGTAGAGCCCTAATAATTGTCCCTAGAGACTAAGAACTAAACCAAAGCATAGTTCAGTGTACACAAGATGACTATGATGACCTCAAGTCTAAGGATACTTGTACAACTATCACTATATGAACAACTGCTGACACGTGAGTGAACTCCATCAGTTGTTCAGTTGTGCGAGTCATGTTCAGTGAACTTATTCTATAATAAGCACCTACATACTACCTATAGTATCACCACACAAATGTCTATGAGAACAGACATCCTTCATAATGAAGCAAGCATAATATGTACCGATCTCTGCGGATTATTAATTACCAGTTAGTAATCCTACGACCAGGAACTATTTAAGTTTAGAGTTATCATCTTTTAGGTCTCACTATTATGATCTCATCATAATCCATAAAAAGATTTACTCTAAACTATGGTATATCTTATTTAAACACTTAAATAGATAGAGCCCGTAATAAAAACAAAACAAGTCTTTTATTAATATCAATGAAATCAAAACAGATTACATAAAAGTTATTCCTAAATCCTCATACATGATTGGACTTAGGACATATTCCTTTCACTTCATTCTCTCAAAAGGGTGAGAAGAGTAAAAAGAAGAGAAAGAATACACACTTAAAATTTATTACTGAAAGTGGTGAGGAACAAACAGAATCTGATTCTAACCTGGTCAAGAAACCAAAGAAGACCAAGAAAGCTGAGTTGACCACTCAATTAGCCACCTTTGCATCTTTTTAAAATGATGCAGTTGTAAAAGAGGGTTTCAAACAGACTCTAGAGGCATCCTCTCAACAGGGTGTCTCTATTGAACAAAGCACTCTCCCTAGTGCATCTTGTAAATAGTCTGCACCATAACTTGAGCACACTCAAGTTTATGAAAGAAGAAATAAGTATGGCACACACAATGAGAGCACATCATTTGAAGATCCCTCATCTATTCAGGGGGAGTTGCCAACACTCGGTTTTCAAATCACTAATCTTAATCTCAAATTTCTTCTACCTATAATGAAACACTTGAATCCACTTCTCAAGTGTTGTTAAAATCAAGTGACACAGTTCAAGAGACTGTGCTCACCACCCAATAACCATATTCAGTTGAGGAGAGGCATATTCAGTTGATGAGAGGCTACATTCTCGGGTAGACCTTGATGACAACAACAAAAACACATGGGTTTCATCAGCTTTTATTGAAGACCCTGTGGTAGTACCAAATGCACCTTCATATGCAAATAAATCTTCACAGATTGAAAGGTTTGAGGGTAGTACTCCTGAGGGGAGATATCTAAATCCTCTCTAATTCAATTGGAGGTTCAAAAATGATATCATCAACATATATCTGCACCAAAAGTAAGTCTTTTCCATGGCTGTGATAAAACAATGTTTTATCAATAGTCTCTCTGTTAAATCCACTTTCTAGAAGAAACTGAGCTAATGTCTCATACCATGCTCTTGGAGCTTGCTTAAGGCCATAAAGTGCTTTATCAAGTCTGTAGACATGATTAGGAAATTTTGAATCTACAAAACCTGGAGGTTGTTCAATATATACTTCTTCTTCCAATTCTCCATTAAGAAAATCACTTTTTACATCCATTTGAAAGACTGTAAACTTTTTATGAGTAGCATAAGCCAAAAATATCCTTATGGCTTCCAATCTAGCAACTGGTGCAAATGTTTCATCATAATCAATTCCCTCTTGTTGAGAATATCCTTTTGCAACCAGCCTTGCTTTATTCCTTATAATTATGCCATTACTATCAGTTTTGTTTCTGAACATCCACTTTGTACCAATAACAGATCTGTTCTTTGCTCTTGGCACTAGGGTCCAGACTTTATTTCTTTCAAATTCATTTAACTCTTCCTGCATTGTTTGCACCCAATCAGCATCTTGAAGAGCTTCTTCCACTTTCTTTGGTTCAGTCTGAGAAAGAAAAGAGTGATAGAGACAATCATTTGATGTTGCTGTTCTAGTTCTTATACCTGCTTCAGGATCTCCAATAATCAAGTCAAGTGTATGTGCTTTAGTCCACTTCCTTGCAGATGGAAGGTTATCTCTAAAACTGGATGCTCCCCCATGATCCATGCTGTCTCCATCAATATTTTCTGATGCTCCCCCTGAAATTATGCTCTCTGAGCTGGATCCTTCAGAATTTGAGTTTCCAGAATGATGAGAACTTGAGTTTCCAGAATTATCAGAACTTGGCTCATCAGAACTTGATGAATCAGAACTTGAAGAGCCTGTTCTAGATTCTGATACTTCTTGAGATGTGGTTGGATCTTCTATATGCTCCCTCCCTCTACACATGTGCATTTTCCTTTGGTATAGTCACCACAGTTTCAATAACATCATAGTTTAACCCATCAGAATTTGCAGTATCAGGATTTAGACTGTCAGGATTTACAGAATCAGAATTTAAAACTTCATTCCCAAATCTCAACTGATCATGATCATTGAAATCTTTAAGTCCAGTAATCTTCTTATCATTAAAAGAGACATTGATAGATTCCATGACAACCCTTGTTCTTAAATTGTAGACTCTGAAGGCTTTTATGGAAAGTGGATATCCAACAAAAATTCCTTCATCAGTTTTAGATCAAATTTGGATAGCTGTTCAGGATGAGTCTTAAGAACAAAACACTTGCATCCAAATACATGAAAATACTTCAGATTTGGCTTCTTTTTCTTCACCATCTCATATGGTGTCTTTCCATGCTTGTTGATAAGTGTTGCATTCTGAGTAAAACAAGTAGTCTTCACAGCTTCAGCCCAAAAATAGGTTGGTAACTTTGCCTCATCAAGCATAGTTCGTGCAGCTTCAATAAGAGTTCTATTCTTTCTTTCAACAACTCTATTTTGTTGTGGAGTTCCAGGAGCAGAGAATTCCTGCTTGATTCCTTGGTCTTTGCAGAACTCTTCCATAATCAAATTCTTGAACTCGGTGCAATTATCACTTCTTATGATTTTCATAGAGTCTTTAACCACTTTATCCACTTGTTTAACATGATCAATCAAGATAGATGCAGTTTCACTTTTTGTGTGCAAGAAATACACCCATGTGTATCTGGTGAACTCATTCACTATAACCATAGCATATTTCTTCTTTACAATAGACATGACATTCACTGGATCAAATAGATCAACATGAAGTAGGTGATAAGGCTTAAGAATTGAAGATTCAGTCTTGCTCTTGAATGAAGATTTTCTTTGTTTTTCCTTTTGACAGGAATCAAAAAAGGCCATCAGGAGCAAATACTGATTTTGGTAGTCCTCTCACAAGATCTTTCTTGACTAGTTCATTTATGTTGTTGAAATTTAAATGAGAGAGTTTCTTGTGCCAATTCCAGCTTTCTTCAATTGATGCTCTACTTAACAGACAGATTGCAGAACTATCAGTACTTGTTGAAAGCTTGACTTCATAAATGTTATCATGCCTGTATCCTTTTAGAACAACTTTGCCTATAGATTTGCTTACAACTTCACAGTGTTCTTCAAAGAAATCCACATGATAACCTCTGTCACAGACAGATTTGACTAACACTCAGCAAATTGTGTTTAAGTCCTGAGACTAGAGCTACTTTTTCAATGATGACATTCCCAAGATTGATATTGCCATATCCCAGAGTTTTTCCCATATTGCCATCTCCATAAGAAACACCTGGGCCAGCTTTCTCCACAAAGTCTGATAGCAGGGCTTTATTTCCAGTCATATGTCCTAAACATCCACTGTCCAGAACTAGGATATTTTTCCTGTTGCCCTACAATCACAAAGACCACTAATAATTAATTTTAATGACCCAGACTTGTTTGGATCCATTGGCCTTATTAAGTTTGTTAACATTTGCAGCGGATTTAGCATCAGAATTTATGTTAACAGTTTTCTTATCAGAATTTACAATATCAGACTTTGCATCAGAACTTACACTAGAAGGAATAATGCTAACTTTCTTTAAAGAAAGTTTTATTTGATAATAATCATAGTACAAACTATGATATTCCTTACAAGTATAAATGGAATGTCATATACTACCACAATAAAAACAAGGATTTTGTGGCCTATATCTAACAGACTGACTCTTAACTCCTGATTTTGAAAGTAAGGAGTTTATGTTCTTATTTTACCTGCAAAAAGAAGCCAGATTGTTAGAATTTCCATAGTTATAACATTTCTTTCTAGGAGCATTAGGAACAGGCTTATAATCATAGCTTTTATTCACACCTATCTTTCCATTCCTATTTTTCCTGGGTGGCTTTACCTTGTTTACATTCTTAACATCTTTCAGCTTATGCTTAAGCTGCTTCTTTGCCATTCAGCCTATGTTAACTTCAGTTGGCTTATCCTGTTTTGGTTTGTTAGAAGTTAATTTCTCTTTAACTTCTGATTTATCAACATCAGACTTTACAACTATAAACTTAACAGGATTTACCTTTGGCTTTTGTTTAACAACTATAGGCTCAATTTATACAGTTCTTTTATCATTCTTATCATCTCTATAACCTAAGCCCTCTTTCCAGTTTCCACTACTTAACAAATTTTGAGTTATTCTTCCAGAGTTAGTCCAAGTCCTGATAATCTCTCTTTCCTTTTCTAACTCAATTTTTAGAGATTCATTCATTTTAAGCACTTCATCTCTAACATAGAAAGCATCATCTCTATCTTTCTGAGTTTGATGGAACATAACTAACTCTTTTTCTAAATAATCATTCTTCTTTTTATAAGCAAGATTTTCAGAAGTTAATCTTTCACATATTAAAGTTTGATCTCTATAACTAATGAACATGGTTTTAAGATATCTTTTCAACTCAGTAATATCATCAGTATGAAAAGTATAAGTTTTTTGAGGTACCTTTAACTCAGCAGCTTCAGAGCTGCTATCAGCATTTGCCATCAAGGCATAGTTCACCTCACTTTCAAAATCTGAAGTGTTTGTCCAGCTTTTCTTCTTTGTGACAAGAGCCTTGCCTTTATCACTCTTCACTTTCTTGCAATCAGGAGATATGTGGCATTTCTCACCACAGTTGTAGCATTTGACATTTGAGTAATCTCCTCTGTCAGACTTTCCTCATTTGCCTTCAGATTTTCTGAAACCTTTCTTATCAGAACTTGCACCTTTCCTGGAAAACTTCTTTCCCCTTCTGAATTTCCTGTATGCAATCTTTGTGATTCCTTTCACCATAAGAGCACACATCTTCATCATCTCTTCGTCAGGGTCCATCTCAGATAGACTTTCAGTTTCTGAATCCTCATCACTATCAGGACTTGATGACTTAGTATCAGACTTTGTGATGAGAGCCTTTCCTTTGCCTTTCTTTGAGACAACCACTTTAGGGGATTCCTCCTCATCCTTAAGAGCAACTGTTCTTGATTTTTTCCCATGCCTCTTGCTTCTTTGATCCATCTCAAGTTCATGAGTCTTGAGCATACCATAAATTTCATCAATAATAGTTTCATCAAGAGCATAGTTGTCTCTTATAGTTGTGGCCTTCAAATCCCAACTTTCAGGAAGAGCTAAAAGGAATTTGAGATTAGTATCTTCAAGATCATATTCCTTATCCACCAGTGATAGATCATTCAAGAGTTTGACAAATCTATCATATAAACCAGTCAATGACTCATCAGGTTTTGAGTCAAAATGCTCATACTCTTGAGTGAGTATAGTCCTCCTGTTCTTCTTAATTGAATCAGTTCCTTGGCATCTTGTCTCCAAGGCAACCCATATCTCCTTTACAGTCTTGCAGTTAATTACCCTGTTAAACATGACATTATCAATGACACTGTGCAGCAAATGTCTTACCTTTGCATCCTTTGTAATAGATGAGATATATTCAGCTGTATATTCACTTTTCTCCTTTGGTACAGTCTGTGGTGGCTGATCTGCAACTTAACAGAGAGCTTGGTTGGCTTGTGTGGTCCTTCATTAATTCTGTCAAGGTATTCTGGATCTGTAGCTTCCAGAAATATAGACATCCTCACCTTCCATATGGGATACTCAGAAGGTTTCAGTATAGGAACCCTAATAGTCTCATATCGATTATGGACATTTGTCTTTGGAGTTTTTTCAATTTTGGTGGGCTTGGTTGGAGTTTGTACTTCTTCAGACATGATTGTTTTTGGATCTTTACTGTATGTATGTTAACAGATTGCTCTGATACCACTTGTTAGGTCACACACACTGTAGAAGGGGGTTGAATACAGTGTTTACTACAATCAAATCGAATATAAGAACTCAAGTAACAGAAAATAGATTTTATTCAACACAATAAACTCTGTTACAAAGAACTGTCCTCTCTCAGTGATGAACAAATTATCACGAGAGCTGCTAGGGTTAAAAAAAATAATAAACTCGATTATGATAACACATATAGTGTAAACCCTATGTCTGTGTTTATATACTACACAGTTACAAGAGAATCTTCTAATTGATATCGAATATAGTTCTGCTTCCTAATATATATCAATCAGTTATCTTTTCTTCCAAGTATTCAATTCCTTATAGAATTCTTCTCCATGCATATCTCTTCTTATGTTTGTCTTGATCTTCTTTCCTTTCAATCAACCGCCTTCCTTATCTGAACATCTCCTAAAGTCCTGATATTATCTCCTGATAAATATCTCCTGATAACTTAAGTTCTGATAACTTAAGTTCTGATATCTTAAGTCCTGACTTCAGTATAAGCACCGATTTCCAGTTAAGTACTGATTTGTCCTATTAAGTAAGATCTGAAAACTAAACACAAATCATATTAGACATGACATCACAAATATATCTAATATGGCTACTGCAAAAAGTATGTTTGGTTATCTTCCAGGTAGAAAGAAAATTAGATATGCAAAGAAACTTGTGATGGATGAAGTGCATGGGTCTTGGGAAGGATCATATGAAGATCTTCCTTATTTGATGGAAGCATTGCAATCCTTTAATGTTGGTACAAAAGTTGATTGGTTTTTTAAAGAAAGTGAGTCGGGAGTACATGAGAATTTAGAGGTATCATTTTTGACAATATTAGTAGTTCATTCTTTTTTTGTAAATCTAATTCTTATTCTTTTAGGTACATTGAAGTTAGGGTTTGCACTAATTAATGTTATAATATATGTTTGTAATAGGAAGTGACGTTCAAAAGATTGTTTTGGGCTTTTAAGCCCTGTATTGATGGATTTGGGCATTGCATCCCGGTCATTCACATAAATGGCACCCACCATTATGGTCCTTATCCCGGTGTACTATTGAGTGCGGTATCAATAGATGGTTTCAGTCACATTCTTCCATTGGCGTTTGCAATTGTGGAATCTGAGAATGTTTCTAGTTGGGGCTGGTTCATGGATCGGTTGAGGAGATTCGTGGCAGGTAGGAGACATGGCATTTGTATCATCTCTGACAAACATCCTGGGATTATGGCAGCTATGCGGTAGACGGGATGGTGTGAGCCGTATAACCATCATAGGTTTTACATTAGAAACTTGTCTACAAATTTTGTTAATGCGCATAGAAGACCGGGATTGAAGGATGGATTAGTTGATTTGGCTTCTCAAGTGCAAGAGAAAAAGTTTGATTATTTGTGGGAGCAAATGCTAATTGTGGAGCCTCGGGCGGAAGAGTGGTCTACGGATAAACCATTGATGAAATGGTCTTTGGCACATGATGGGGGAAACGTTTTGGAATTATGACCACCAACCATGCCGAAAGTTGGAACAATGCAATTCTTGAAGTTAGAAGCCTCCCGATTAGTTCATTGGTGAGGTTTGTGTTTTCAAAGACCGTGGAGTATTTTAATGAAAGACGGGTTGAGATTGCAACCCAATCATCTAAAGGTCAAGTGTTCACAAAACATGCACACAAAATGTTGAGCCGATCGAATAAACGTGCTACCGGACATAATGTCACGGTATTTGACCGAGATTCTATGTTATTTCAAGTAGTGACTAGGAGGGTTGGCCAAAAAGGAGGAAATAGGCATACCGTCTGGTTGCAAGAAGGTATGTTTTCTTATAAAAAGTGGTAAAACTATCGCATTCCATGTTGTGCCCATTTAAATATGAGTCATGAAAGGTTTGTAGGCAATTTTTATAAGTTGGAGAATGTTTCAAAGGTTTATAACGGTGTATTTGAAACAATACCAACCAAAGGGGATTCTCGTTGGCCATCGGGAGTTGACATTCCAAAGTTGGTGCATGATAAAGAAGTTGAGAAGACTAAAGGAAGAAGAAAGTCCACATGTTATAAGAATGCAATGGACTTTCAAGCATTGCGCGGCAAGAATTAAAGCAATTTGACTATTGTTCTTATTTATTTCAAGATAATTTAATAGATATTTGAAACTTTTATTTTAAATTCATGTTAAATTTGGAGTATTGTATTTGATTATTCATCTTCTAATTTGTGTTTTACTACTCATTTGATATTTACTCTTATTTTTAATATTTTTTGGAAAATTAAGTAAATCACAGTAACTTCTGCTGGCCTGGGATGTTTTCAACATCCTGATAAAAACATAACTTCAAACTGCATTTTGTGTGAAAAACGCTGGTTCGTGTCGCATTTTAAGTCAAGACATGACATCGTCTTCCATTTTTGGATCAATAACAACACCTCAAACTGCGTTTTAATTCCAAATATATTTCCAACTGCCTTTTTTCCGATCATATTTCTTAAATACATGTTTTAAAACAACGTTTTTTATTTTTTATAATTAATATTATATCTCATATTTTTATAAAACTGCGTTTTTATAATTGATTTTTATAATTAATTTTTACAAAATTTAAATCATTAACCAAACTTCAAATAACATTTTTTTAATATTTTAAGATAAAAATATGATCTTGTTTTGCGTTTTAAGTTTTATAACATACAAATTTTACTTTTTTTAAATAAACATAAAACAGAGTTTCAAAGTGCGTTTTTGTCCAAAAACGTAACACTTATTTTCGTTATGCTTTTTTATAATGAATTTTCAATTGCATATTTTTTGTATTTTTTTAAATACAAAATTTAGATCAATAACAACACTTTAAACCACGTTTTGTTTGTATTAAAGTCTAAATGTTACACGCAAACGCGTTTTTTTGTTAAATTTTTAGTTTATCATTTAAACGTTATACTGTTAGTCCCTTAACAATATGACAAGAATTACAGAAGGGGGGTTGAATGGAATTCTTGAAACTTTTTCTTGAAATAAAATGTTCTAACTCAAATATAAATATAAGTGTATTGATTAGCACAATGCGGAATAAAAACTTAAATGAATCAAAACACAAGCAATTAAAAACAAGAGTCTTTAAAAACTTTCTGGTGAATTTGAATGATTCCACCAGATATATATTATATATCGAGAGAACCCTGTGTGCAAAAATGCTCACAGCTGCTTACAAATATTGAACTACTGACAATACAGAGAAATGCTAATAATTTTGCTTACAAATGTTTCTCTTGTTGTTTTCCCAGATCTATGTTTCTATTTGCTACTTCTTGGTTTATATAATACCAAGATTACAAAGTCAAAAGATAGGATCATTATAAAAACTATCGGGTCTAATACTTTGCTACTTTGTTCTCTATTACCCAGTTAATAGGCTTCCTCATTCCATTTGCATACACTTCGACGCATGTGACTATGCTGTCACTGTCAACTGATATTTGGATTCTTTATCCGTTGAGTACATGATCATCCGTCGAGTTTATGATCATCCATTGATGGCTTTATTGATCATCCGTCGACTGCTATATTGAACATCCGTTGATAGCCAATTGATCATCCGTCGATGGCTTTGTTAATCATCTGTCGGTAGCTATTTTGGCACTTGACTTAAATTCATTTATACAAAATTACAAGACATCATCTATGTACAATTAATCAACCTATTCTGCATATCTAGTTAAAGTCAACATGACTTATATGCTACTACAGAATCTATACAAAGGTGTATGCAGAAATGTGCTACAGACTCATTATTACATAAGCTACCCACTCGATGGATAATAAATCATCATCCGTCGGGACTATATTGAGTTATCCGTCGGGACTATAATTCTTATCCGTCGAGTGCTACATTATTTCACTAAGTAAAATCTACTCAGGTGTTTTGTTCATGTAATCATCAAGTACACAACATATGCACAACAATCTCCTCCAATTTATGTCTACTGGAATTGTAGCCATAACTTAAGAGATACTTGATGATAACAAAACACCCTAAACATATAACTTTAAAAGAAAGTAGATAATACTGAAAAGTGCTTCAAATAACAAAAATTATACAAAGTTTTGCTCACAGTCATTTTCAAGATGCTCCTCTAGCCTGAGCAGATTTATCTAGTTTCTTGAAGGTCTGGATCTTCTTCCAAGCTTTTTGTTGTTTTCTTCAATCTGATTTTGGAGCTGCCTGTGGAATTCTAGTTCATCAGATTCTGAGAAAATAGCTTTCCTTACATTTCCAAAAGAGTCTCATTGTTAGAGATGCTCAATTGGTCTTCTAATCTGAAGAATCTTCTCACACCTTTGTCATCTATAAACTCCATAAGCCAGTAGGGTCTTAAATGCACTCTTCTCCCTGTGTAAGGGATGATTAGAGTCTTTGGGAGTGCATCTTTAGCTCTAACACTCCTTAGTTCTTCAATCTTCTTCAATACTAGTCTTCTTGCAGTGACATTGAACCCAAAGTACTTCTTGAAGGATGAGTAAACTTTAATCAGTACAACTTGGCTCTCTTGAAGAATCCTATGAAGTGGCCACTGAATCTCTTTTCCTCCTTTGTACTTGAACACTAACCTTTCAGGTAGGTTTCTGTATGCATCAATACCTCTTACTTCATCTAGTTCATCCAGATAGAGATTTAGATCATAAAATTCTTTGATGTCACACAAGTACAGATAGTCTCCCCTATTGACTTTAGGCTGAGCTTTGACTATTGATTTGGATTTGAGAGGAGACAGCTTCACTTTCTTGACTGCTCTTGACTTTGTCCTTTTTGGCTTGCTAAGGATTGGTAGATTAAAGTCTGGAATTGGCATGTTCTCCCATTCTATTGGCTCATCCTTGGGCACAATAGGTTCACAATGAATATTCCTGTAGGGATCCACCACCCTTATGTCTTCAAATACCACAGAGGGCTTTGTTGCTAGAGTTGTAGCTGGTGTGGATTCCTTAGGAAATTGATCTTCCAATTCCTTGTCAACAATATCCAGTCTCCTTTTAGTTCTTTTAGCCAATTCTTTCTTTCTTGGAGATTTCTTCTGTTCTTCAACTTGCTTCCTTGATTCAGTAGCTTCAGATGGTTGAGAGGGAATTTGTTGTGATGAATTTACAACATGTAGCTTGGCCAAGATAGCAATCTGCTCTCTCTCTTGTTTAGCCTTTTTAGCATCTAGAGCAGCCTGCTTCTTTTCTTGCTTCAATCTAGCTTTTTCTTCTCTCTTTGCTTGAGCAAATTGAGGGTGTCCAACCACCACACAAATTTCTTTCCCATTTCTGTAAATCTTAGCAATCCTCCTTTTAGAAGCTGAATCAGCTGGATCTTTATAGAAGGCAATTGATCTTGACAGAACCTTCTTCTCATCAGGCTTGGGTGTCTCATACACAGTGTCCAAGGAGTTCTTCAAAGATGACTTTGAGTAGTTTGCCCTTGGTTTAAGAATCATTTCATCCTTTGGAGACTTGATGCAGGAAGATTGTCCTCTTTCCAGATAGTTTATGCTCATCTCATTCACACTAATTTGCTTGACTTGAGAGTGATGGATGGTTGACTTAACTGGATCCTTGACAAGTTCAAACTTCTTCTATATCTCCTCATCAATCTTCTCCCAGTTGACCAAACTCAACTTTTCTTTCTCAGCAACTTTCAAGTTGGCTGCTGCTGCTTGAATCAGATCTATACCATCTGTGACTGGTGGCTTTGAGATAGTAATTGAAGGCACAATTACTTTACTGATTTGTATCTGAAGCTTCTCCCCCTCACTTGGTCCTTTCTCCCCCTTTTTATTATCATCAAGTTGAGCTATGGAGGGGGTTTGAGCTGCCACCAGTTTTTGAAGTAGATTAGTCTGTTGGGCTTGATGGAGATGAATGGCAGTCAAAGATGCTTCCATGGCTGACATTCTTGTATCCAAGGCATCTATCTTGGTTGACAGATCAAATTTTTTTCTTAATTGCCTCTTGATGTCAAGCATTGTAGCTTCTGGAAGTTTGGAATCTATCATGTATGAAATAGCCTTCTTCATCTCCTCAATATCACCCTTCATAGAATCCACATCTCTAGCATGTTGGAGGCCTTGTATTTGCTGAAGTTGCAGGGAGGCAAGATGTGCCTAAAGGAGCTTCTTGGTGCTTGCATTGGTAGTGGTTTGAAGAGCAGTATTTTTCTGATTGATTAACTGGATCAGGGTTGTCTTGAAGTAATGCTCATCACAGTTCTTTGAGAATGCCCATGATGGCATACCTGACCTTGAGCTTGAGCCTACTTCTCCCTCTATGTCCATTGTTTCATCTTCACTATCCCCACTCCCATCTCCAAAGAAATCAACTGAACCCCCAGTCTCATAGTCCACATCACCAGCTGTAGAAGGCAAAACTGTGATGGCATCCTTAGCCCTTTGCATAGACTGGGTGGTATGCACCAGATTGAGCATCCTTTCTGCATTGTCATTTCCTTGTTCAGCTAGAATTTGATAAGCTAGAACAGGGTGAGTAAATGCCTCAACATCAAGGGAAGTAGAATCTATAACAGCTTTAGGATGCTGAGATAGTCCTTCCCTGTCTGCATCCTAGACATTTATTGACTCACTAGCAATGACATCCATCCTTATTGCTCCAGTACCTGCATTTCTCTCATTTTCTCTCTTTTGTTGCATCAGGGTCTCACCCTGGCTCCCCACCCTCACACCCCCACCTTCACCTACTCAGGTGGGACTCCTCTCACTCCCTTTTTCCAATCCTGAAGAAATGGATTATAGATTTTCACTCAGTTCCTCTCCTTTTTCCTGGGAGCAACCCAGACTCTCACTCAAAACACTCTTCTCTCTCAATCCTAAGAGTGACTGTACAACCACTAAATCTTCTGCACTTGAAATAATTGAAGTTTGAAGCTGTACAGAGATACTCGACGGATGAGTGATATCCATCGAGTGAGTGGTTTTGCTATCCGATGGATAACTGCTGTTAGGCTTATCCGTCGGGATACAATCACTACTCGATGAATGAACAATATCCGTCGAGAGAGTAGAAATGAATGAGCTGGGAATAGAAACTATTGTTGACTCTGTGCTAATTGAAGATATTTTAGGCATAGATGACACAACAGTTCCTGAAAAAATTAGCAAGTGAGCCAACAAATCATATAAAAGATGATGCTCACTTGCACTAGATTTTGGCTTCCCCAATAGAGTTAAAGAAGGGGAATCAGGAATTGATGTGTTTATCATATTCACATCCAGAGAATTTGTTGGCGAGTATGGTGTTTGAGGTGCTTCTATAACTAGAGATTTTGGTTGTGACTCCACATTTATTGGAGCCACATCAAGCTGAATTTGTGAAGGTGCTGTGACTGTGTCTTTACAACAGGTGTCATTGTTAGAGAATAAGAGCTTGAAGAGAAAGAGAGTAAGTGCTTTGAGAGAGAATGAAATTAGAGCAGTTGAATTGAGAATGATAAAAGAAAAGGAATTGCAATGAAATAAGCTTTTATACTATCTCAAAAATAACTGATAAAAATAATAAAGTAAAATAAAGTAACCAATAGAAATTGCCTAAAATAGCCGTTTAAAAATAAATTGTAAAAATTCCCCCCATTATCCGTCGTGTCATGCTTACAAACTGTAAGTATACTCGATGGATAATGTACAGGGAATTAACGGCTGAGGTTAAGACAATTCGACGGATGAGGATAAACTTTTATTCTTCGAGACATAAAATATTCCAGAAAAGTAATTGATTTTTATTAGCAAATTGTATTTTGGCGGATGACCAAACTCGATGGATAAGGGTCATCCGTCGAGATATAAATTTTGACTTAGCCAAAATTTCATCCTAGACTGAAAAATCAATTAAATTTCTGGCTGCATTTCAACTTGCAAATTAACTCATATAGATTTAAGAGTAATTAAGCATACCTAACTCACTTACCAACCTTAAAAAGATGGATTCATCCAGTGGTTTGGTAAAGATATCTGCAAGCTGCTTCTCACTGGGAACAAAATGTAGTTCCACAGTACTATTTATTATATGTTCCATTATGAAATGGTATTTGATATCTATGTGCTTTGTCCTTGAATGTTGTACTGGATTTTCAGTGATGGAAATTGCACTTGTGTTATCACAGAAAATAGGAATCCTCTCAACTTGCAAACCATAGCCTAGAAATTGATTTCTCATCCATAAAATCTGTGCACAGCAACTGCCAGCATCAATATATTCAGCTTCAGCTGTAGAAGTAGAAACTGAATTTTGCTTTTTACTGAACCAGGACACAAGCTTGTTTCCTAGAAACTGACAGGTTCCTGTTGTACTCTTTCTATCAATTCTACAACCTGCATAATCTGCATCTGAATAACCAGTTAGATCAAAACCAAAATCTCTAGGGTACCAAATGCCAAGGTTTGGTGTTCCCTTGAGATATCTGAAAATTCTTTTAATAGCTATTAAGTGAGATTCTCTAGGATCACCCTGAAATCTAGCACATAAACATGTAGCAAACATTATATCTGGCCTACTAGCTGTTAAGTACAGAAGTGAGCCAACCATGCCTGTAACACCCCCAGATCCGGGGTCGAGGATCCGGGTCATCACGGTCTTTCTTTCCAAAATATCACTTAACTTAATTAATAATAAATATCCTCATGCTGTGACCCCACACTAACACACACCACAACACATTATAGTCTCAGAGATGAAATTGAAATAAGTACAAGTCCTTGAATCCAAAATTTAAAAGTTATTACAACCCAAAATGATTACTTGATAAGTTTACAGTTAATTTCCATTATCTGCCACAAGTTATAATTATACATAATTGATTCCCAAAAGTAGAATGCCTGATCTACAAATAGATCTACTTCTGCAGCTATAGTAGCTACGATATCAACGGGAAGACGCGGGACGCTTCCCACGCGCTTGCGCTGGGTCTGCTTGAGTCTGGCCATCTTTCCTAACTGTTGTTGTGTGATAAAGAACTGAAGCAAGAGTGAGCATTACAGCTCGCAAGATAATATATAGTGTAAACAGTAATGCAAGTATCTAAATGGATAACTTACTGGAAACCTATATCAAGTGAAAGATAATTACTTACTGGATATAAGCTTAATGGAAGATGAAGTTACCAATTACTTCACTATACTTATACCATTTTAGAAATCTACTTGAACTACCACTGTTCAAGGTATAATAAGTTTTCGAAGGTTCATTATATAAATGAGACTACAATATAAGACTTGACTACAATATAAATGATCAGTCGCAGTAGTGCAACCCCACCAGTTTCTACATGTAGAGGAGAATAGTCGGATATACTTGTCAACCGAACCCTGGACTCCTAAGGAATGGACCGTCTTAGCGGAACTTCCAGGCCATTTGGGCCAATATAATAAGGCTGGGCCGGCGCTACTCAACCACTTACGCCACTCCTAGTTCAGATGAAATCCATGACTCTGAAACGTAAAGCTCGTCCCCCCTTTCCCCAAGTAGAAACTTGTTGATACGGCTCCACCAACAAGTCGTATCTAGTTGGAAAGGAAACTCACCGATATTTCCCAGGTGGTGCATGTTAATGGATTAACTTGTTCCAAGAATTTTACTTCCCGAGTGTTGGGTAAGTAATCAGAAACTCTTTTATCCAAACAGCAACCTTGTTGCGAATATAAAATACACCACAAAGCCGGATCCCTCAGGTTTTGAGCAAGTATTTAAATCCCCTTCGAAAGGAGGATCTTAAATATAAAAATGAGTATTGGGATCCGCCCTAACTTTTAAAATCATTTCGAAGACTCGAAAACATTTTTAAGAATGTCTGGAGTAATGCTGATTTAATGAAATAAATCAGTCCCGATATATTTAGAAAATATCTGAATATTATTATTTAAATAATATTCCCATAAAGGATAATCTTTATAAAAATAATTGAAGTAGAAGTTTTTAAAACTCATACTTGAAATGAATGATAAATAACCAAAGATATACTTATACGAAAGTACGATCTTTATTTGAATAATCGAAAATAAGTTTGATTATCGAAACTTTATTCTTTAATAAAATAAAGAATATTATTAATAAAAAGAGCGGAGTCATAAGCCCTCGAATGAATATTCAAAATAATATTCATTAAATAAAATAAAATTATCGAATAAACCTTATTCGATTAATAGTTTTGAAAACTATATCTATATATATATATAAATATATATATATTATACTCGGGAACATCGACTCCCGGTTTAGAAAATGTTCACCTTTGAGTCCCCTATACTAAGGGTATACGCAACTACTGCTTATCTCTAGCATAGGTATTATGCAACTTATAAGCATTTGAATTAACAATTAGATATCAAGATTACGAAACAGGCATGCATATAAATATCATATCACATGCTCCAATATATCGCAAGACTTTGCGAATAATAACCATGCACTTATCACAAGATAATGCATTTACATATATACATCACAACAACAGTATAACGGGTAAAAAACTTGTCTGAGCGACTGTGGGTGATAAAAGGCCTGGGACGAGTCTGGTAACCTATAAACATCATATAAGTTGGAATTAAACCAAAGTCGCTTAAGAATCTATATTTTAACCAATTAGACCCTAACGTTCGCTTTTGCGCTTAACGATTCACTTAAGTCATTCGAGTACCATCGGCTCCACCATTTTTAGTAAATTAACCATTAAGAATTTTAAGGCGATTCTTTCGCGAGTACCCTACCAACTGCCTAACCCACTTTAAATAATTGTGTTATACTCCAATTAGTCATTTAAGGGCCTTAACCAAGGTTTTAAAGTAAGGCGAGGGGTAATGGTTCGTTCGCGAAACACCGTTACTTAAAACAGTCGTTTCTCCTAAACTGTACATCGGATTCAAGCGAACCACATATCAAAACGAAGCTCGTAACATGAACTATCTAATCATGGCAATGGTCAAAACCTAATAGTGAGTTCACGGGTCCTGATGTTAAGAATAAAAGCAGTCTAAGGTAAATCGGGCATTACGACGGCTATGTTTACGTGATTACCAAGTTGTACAACTCTAAATCAATTAACAATCAATCCCACAATCATTACTACAACCAAACTCCATCCATACTCTACTACAACAGCCCCAACATATCAAGATTTCCAATTTATACTACTCTCAATCATGAACTAAAAGCTTATACTTAAGTTCATTAACTAATAATCAAGATTTACTACTTCAAAAACATTACAAAACCAACCCAACTCTAAATATACAATAATCATGCTTCTCATGAACTATACTACTCATAAAAAGCTCTTAACATTCAATGATAAGGCTAGGTTAAGAGATTATACCTTCCTTGTGAGTAGGAGTACCTGATGAGCTTGAAACAACCTTGGAAAATCCTTTCAAAAGCTTTATCTAAACAAAAACACAAGATCAAAATTTCAAGTTCTTGAAAAACACTATTCACTCTCTTCTTCCATGAATTATTGGAAGAGATTGTGAAGGAATTGGAAGCTTAGATTCAGAGGATATTTATATCTATGTACAAGGAACCTTGGATAATTACCTCACTAATTAACAAAGCTTGGAACTTAGATTTGGATTTTTTCTTCTTTGGAAAAAGAAAAGGGATAAGAGCTTCTTGTTAGAAATTCAAAGTCAACTTCTCAAATTTGATTTTGTGTTATGAATTGTTGGCTTGGTTGCTTCGTTTGTTTTGTTTAATTAAATTGTTACCATGGTAAAAATTGTGTGGCTTATAATCAACCAACAATTCCTTCCCATTGTGTCATGCTTATGGCATCCTCTTATGTCATCTTCCCATACTTGTCTTCTTCTTGTTGGTGTGATGACATCATCATCACTAACCTCTTTGATTATATCCTAATTACTTGGCTAATGATCGCTGATCTGTTAAACGGTTCGCTTAACTTTCATTTTCGTTTATCGTTTGAGGGATCATACCCGAGATCTTATTACTTGGGTTCCCTTAACCTTTCTCAATATATTATATTCCTTTTATGATCCTCTCTTATAATCCTTGAATTTAAATCCTTTTTATCCTGTTACCTTGTGCTCAATTCTTTCGGTATCTTGGTGGATTTTCGGGAAAAAAAATCAAAGTGTTCGAATTTGGATTCTGACGATCTTTACATACACTTATATACCATGTAGAGTACTAATAAGATCTCAGAATAACAATAAAAGAACCTCTACAAAGTGTGGCATGAAAAGTTGTCTTATTCAGCATAATCAGCAAAATCACTATTCATAAGGGTTACAAAAAGTCCAAAATTTTGGGGTTATTACAGTCTCCCCTCCTTAAAAGGATTCCGTCCCGGAATCAGATAGAAAATAAATGGGGGTACATTTCTAGCATTGCGCTCTCTAGTTCCCAAGTTGATACTTCCATATTATGATTCTGCCATAGCACTCTGACTAGCTTGATCACTTTGTTCCGAAGCACCTGCTCTTTCTTATCCATAATCTTTACTGGTTTTTCCACGTAAGTCAGATCTGGTTGCATATCCACCTGCTCGTACTCCACTATGTGTCTGGCATCCCGATGATACTTCCTTAGCATTGACACATGGAACATATTATGAACTTGTTGTAGGTTCGGGGGTAAGGCTAGCTCGTAAGCTAACTTCCCAATCCGTCTTAGTATCTCAAAAGGTCCAATGTGTCATGGGCTTAGTTTCCCTTTCTTTCCGAACCTCATTAATCCCTTCCAAGGGGATACTTTTAGCAGTACTAAGTCCCCTACTTCATACTCCTTGTCCTTTCGGGCCAGGTCTCCATATTTCTTTTGTCTGTCTTGGGCTACTACCAGCCGTCCTCTGATAAGATCCACTATATCTTTGGTCCTTTGGACCACTTCGGGTCTGAGCATCTTCCGCTCTCCTACTTCATCCCAGTATAAGGGAGATCGAGACCTTCTTCCATACAGGGCCTCGTAAGGTGGCATTCCGATGCTGGCATGAAAGCTATTGTTATAAGAAAACTCGATCAACGGTAAGTGATCATCCCAACTTCCTTTAAAGTCTATTGCACAGACTCTCAACATATCCTCTAGTGTCTGGATGGTCCTTTCACTTTGCCCATCCGTTTGGGGATGGTAAGCGGTACTCATGTTTAATTTGGTCCCCGCACATTCTTGAAAGCTTCTCCAAAATCTGGAGTTGAACCTGGGGTCTTGGTCTGAGACAATGGATGCTGGGACTCCATATCGCGTCACTATTTCCTTAAGATAAATGTCCACCAGTCTATCGACCGTGTATCTCTCATTGATAGGAATGAAGTGAGCTAACTTTGTCAGTCGCTCTATAATCAACCATATGGCATCATGATTGGCTTTCGTCCTCGGTAAGCCGACAACAAAATCCATGGCTATCTGTTCCCATTTCCATTCGGGAATCTTCAGGGGTCGTAAAAGTCCACTGGGTCTCTGGTGTTCTGCCTTTACTCTTTGGCAAGTCAAACATTTGCTTACCCATTCTGCTACGTCCCTCTTCATGTTGGGCCACCAGTAATACTCCTTCAAATCCCTATACATCTTGGTGCTTCCCGGGTGAATAGAATACCTTGAACTATGGCTTTCATCCAAAATCTCGTCTTTAAGTTCTTGAACATTCGGAACCCAAATCCTGTAGGAATACCTCATTATCCATTTATCATCTCTCTCAGTATGGATTTCTTCTCCAGCCATTGACTCTTTACCTTCATTCATTACTTTTTCTTGGCACAATCTAATCCTTTCCAATAACTCTGGCTGTATCGAGATCTCAAACAGCTTTTCAGTTCCGGCTCCGGTTACCTTTACTTCTATTTCCATTCTCTCGAAATCCCTTATCAATTCCTCCGAAGTCATTATCATTTTGAGTCTTTCCTTCCTGCTAAGGGCGTCAGCCACCACATTGACTTTCCCTGGAGGATAGAGAATCTCACAATCATAGTCCTTGATTAGTTCTAACCATCTCTTCTGCCGCATGTTGAGCTCTTTCTGCGTAAATATGTACTTGAGACTCTTATGGTCTGTCAAAATCTTGCACTTCTCTCCATACAAGTAGAGCCTCCAAATTTTGAAGGCAAAAACTATTGCCGTGAGCTCAAGGTCATGAGTAGGATATCTAATCTCATATTCCTTTAGTTGTCTCGACGCATACGCAATCACCTTACCGTGCTGCATAAGCACACACCCTAATCCCTTATGCGATGCGTCACTATATATCAAAAAATCTCTTTTTCCTTCTGGCAATGCCAACACCGGGGCCGTTACCAACCTTTTCTGTAATTTTTGAAAACTGTTCTCGCATTTTTCTGTCCATTCAAACTTCTCTGTCTTACGAGTAAGTCGTGTCAAAGGGGCTGCGATCTTCGCAAAGTCCTGTACAAATCTACGATAGTAGCCGGCCAATCCTATGAAACTCCTTACCTCTGTGGGTGTGGTTGGCCTTTCCCAATTCGAGACCGCCTCTATCTTGGAAGGGTCGACCAACACTCCTTCTTTATTGATCACATGTCCTAAAAACTGTACTTCATTCTGCCAAAATTCACACTTCGAGAATTTGGCAAATAACTGTTCCTCTCTGAGTATTCCTAGAGCTATCCTTAAATGCTCTGCATGTTCTGCCTCGGTCTTTGAGTAGATTAAAATATCATCAATAAAAACTATCACACACTTGTCCAAGTACTTCTTGAATACTCTGTTCATTAAATCCATGAAAGCCGCTGGGGCGTTGGTTAATCCAAAGGACATTACCAAGAACTCATAGTGCCCATACCTGGTATGGAACGCGGTCTTGGGAATATCTTCGGGTTTAAACTTTAGTTGGTGATATCTAGTTCTCAGGTCAATCTTGGAAACGTAAACAGCATCCTTTAGTTGATCAAACGGATCATCTATTCTGGGTAACGGGTACCTGTTCTTTATGGTTAGCTTGTTCAACTCTCGATAGTCGATGCACAACCTCATGCTCCCATCTTTCTTCTTAACAAATAACACTGGTGCTCCCCACGGAGACACACTAGGTCTTATCATACCCTTATCCAAAAGTTCCTGTAATTGGGTAGCTAATTCCTTCATTTCTAATGGGGCTAACCGGTAAGGTGCCTTTGAAACTGGCGTCGTCCCTGGGGCCAACTCAATAGCAAATTCAATCACTCTATCGGGTGGTAATCCCAGAAGGTCTTGTGGAAATACATCTTCAAATTTATTGACTACCGGAATATCTTACAAGTTGGGCACCTCCTTCTGCGTGTCCACCACATAGGCTAGGTAAGCCTCATTTCCTTTTCGTAGCATCTTATTGGCCTGGGCTATGGTCAAAAATTTATGCGTCTGCCTCTTTGCTCTAAATATGACTTCTTTCTTCCCTGGGATATTCAACTTAACTTTCATCCCCTTACAGTCTATCTGAGCATCATTGCTAGATAGCCAGTCCATTCCCAAAATTACATCAAACTCCCCTAATTTAAAAGGAATCAGATCAACACTAAAAGATTGTTCCCCTATGCCTAACTCACAGGCGGGGTGAATCTGGTTAACAGGAATAATTTCATGGTTGGCTATTTCCACTTGTAAGGGTTCTATCAAGGGTTCATCCTTAAGTCTTAATTTATACGCAAAGTCCTTTGATATAAAAGATTTAGTTGCTCCAGAATCAAATAAAACATTTGCACTGACTGAATTTAGAGAAAGGGTACCTGCTATCACATCTGAGTCTTTCATAGCATCTTGGACTGTCATGTTGAAAGTCCTCGCAGTAGGTGGCTTATTAGAAGCAGCTTTGCTTGCTCCTGAAGCTGCTGGTTTGTTCATTGGGCATTCCCTCTTCCAATGACCCAGGCGTCCACACTGATGACAAGTGGTGGTTGGAATGACGGCAGGAGCTAACGAAGGGCACTTGTGGGAATAGTGGCCCACTTGACCACACTTAAAGCAGGTTACTGGCTTTCCTTTACACTCCCCAGAATGCATCCTTCCACAAGTTTTACTGGCTGGCAATGGGGGTTAAGACTGGTTGGAATAGGACATTCTTGACTTCTGGCCGCTCTGGCTCATATTCACACTCACGGGCCGCTTAAACCTAGTACTCCTTCCCGGTAGGGACACTGCCCCTCGATTAAATCTAGTTGGGAAGCTCCCTCCTGCGGGACCTCCTCCCATGCTCATACTTTTCCTCTTTATTCCTTTCTTCGCTCTTTCCTTCTGCATCTGTTCACTTCTGGCTTCTGCAATTGTTGCCTTTTGTACCAGAGTGGCATAATCGGTAAGCTCAAGGATTGCCACCCTATTCTGAATCCACGGTTTCAGTCCCTGCTGAAACCTCCTAGCTTTCTTTTCCTCGGTGCTCACAAACTCCAGTACAAACCTTGATAACTCAGTAAATATTGCTTCGTACTCTGCAACAGACAAGTTATTCTGCTTTAGCTCCAAAAACTTGAGCTCCATCTGGTTTTCCATAAACCTTGGGAAATATTTTCCCAAAAAAACTGACTGAACCTCTCCCAGGTTATGATAGCATCTGTCTCCATATTTTTCTTGGCCTCCCACCAGTAGTTGGCCTCTCCTTTCAGAAGGTAGGTAGCAAATACAGTCTTCTGTGCCTCATCGGTACTTAGAATCTCAAAGGATTTCTCCATTTCCTTTAGCCATGCCCTTGCCTCAACTGGGTCGGCTGATCCATGGAACTCAGGTGGCTTAAGGGACTTGAAAGCCTTGAAAGAGTTTGCCACATCATTGTTATTTCCTTGAGGGGGTGGGTTGGGTTGACATTCCAAGTTCTGCCTTAGTAGTTGCATGAACTGTCCCATGGGATCCATGCCTGGGTTTGGTACTGGTTGCTCAACCTCAGTTTCTCCTTCTTCAGCCTCTATCTCAAATCCTTCAACATCATATGTTTCCTCCTCCTCTTCATACAAGGAGTCATCCTGTTCAACATAATCCTCATCTTTCTCTTCACTGTGTTCTTGGTTCCTACCGTCCTGATTATCGCTTCCCTGGTCCTCAGATCCAGGGTTCGCCCTAGTTCCAATCTTTCTTGGCGGCATGATACTGATAAATTTTTGGGAAATTCAATGTTAGGTCACAATCATACATAAAATTGTGCCTTGCACAGTTCTATAATGGGGAGAATGTATCTCGCAATTCTATTATATTATAACAGTTCTAATAAGAAGTGCAGTAATAATAACGATAAAAACAGTGATCTCGTCACTTAAAGAACTGAACTGAAAGGAAACAAATATATACATAATGTGAGAAATACATAGTTTGATCTGGTCAAAAGTACAACAAGGCTACAGTCATCTGCCCAAAAGTGATACACAAGAGTCTATCTGTCTAGTCAGAGAAAGGGATACTATATACAAGTCAACTATCCCGGAAAATTGGCTCTTACTATGGCCTCGACTAACTAGACGACTAGACTACCACATCACTGATCCTGAATCACACACCGAAGCGGGTCAGCTCCCACACTCTTTCCATCGCACGACGGAAAATGTAGTTAGCCTGCCTCGTAGAGATCCTGCCATGCCTGTTCCCCTGGAGTGATCGGAGTCTCGCAAGGGCCATGAGCTCTATCCCATTCAGCTCCCTCCTCAGGGATCGGGGTATGGTAGCTCTAGCCTCAGGAGCTCGGGCACGCCTACCAGCCCTCTCCACCTCCAACTCCCTCTTGACCTCATCCAGCCGGGTCTCAGCAATAACCACTCGAGTCCTCAGTACATCCTGAACATAGCCGTGAGCTAACCAAAGACTGCCTATGGGCAGGGTCGAGAGGTGGTGAACCCGGAGCCGCTGGGGGTGCCTCCTCGGTCTGCCTAGGCTCGGGAGTATGGGTCTCAGAGCTGTCATTATAGGGTCTCCAAGATAGTGGTGGAGGGATAGGAGCTCTGACCACCGGGAGTGAGGGTAAAGTGGTACCAGTGTACTCTACCATAGCTCCGACATGCTCCTCAGCTACTAGGACCTCATCCGGGTCCTCCTCATCTGAACTCGCAATAACCTCCGTCTCTGACTCCTCTGAGGGATCCTCCTCCTCCTCCTCCATCTCAGGCTCCTCCAGATCCTCGGCATCTGGCAGTGCCTCATCATTCTCAAGCTCGAACATCTCTGGGTCCTCTATCTCATGTGCCTACACATTAAACGAGCTAAGTTACTATCATGATACTTATAAGGGTTCACGTAAGGGTTTTAACTGTTAGTGCTACTTAAGTAGTCCGACTATGAACTTGGAAAGAGTTCTTATTATCTTTGTGAATTTATTATTATATCGTCGCATCATCTCTGAGGTTTATAACACTTAGCTCTGATACCATTACTGTAACACCCCCAGATCCGGGGTCAAGGATCCGTGTCGTCACGGTCTTTCTTTCCACAATATCACTTAACTTAATTAATAATAAATATCCTCATGCTGTGACCCCACACTAACACACACCACAACACGTTATAGTCTCAGAGATGAAATTGAAATAAGTACAAGTCCTTGAATCCATAATTTAAAAGTTATTACAACCCAAAATGATTACTTGATAAGTTTACAGTTAATTGCCATTATCTGCCACAAGTTATAATTATACATAATTGATTCCCAAAAGTAGAATGCCTGATCTACAAATAGATCTACCTCTGCAGCTATAGCAACTACTATATCAATGGGAAGACGCGGGACGCTTCCCACACGCTTGTGCTGGGTCTGCTTGAGTCTGGCCATCTTTCCTAACTGTTGTTGTATGATGAAGAAATGAAGCAAGAGTGAGCATTACAGCTCGCAAGATAATATATAGTGTAAACAGTAATGCAAGTATCTAAATGGATAACTTACTGGAAACCTTTATCAAGTGAAAGGTAATTACTTACTGGATATAAGCTTAAGGGAAGATGAAGTTACCAATTACTTCACTATACTTATACCATTTTAGAAATCTACTTGAACTACCACTGTTCAAGGTATAATAAGTTTTCGAAGGTTCATTATATAAATGAGACTATGTTAGGTCACACACACTGTAGAGGGGGGTGAATACATTGTATAGCACAATCAAATCGAATTCTAATAACACAAATAACAGAAAACAGACTTTATTCAAAGCAATAAACTCTGTTACAGTATGGAACTATCCTCTCTCAGTGATGAACAAATATCACGAGAGCTGCTAGGGTTACAATGAATAATATTCTCGATAATAATAACACTCATAGTGTAAATCCTATGTCTGTGTTTATATACTACACAGTTACAAGATAATCGCTAATTGATATGGAATATAATTCTGCTTCCTAAAATATATCAATCAGATATCTTTTCTTCCAAGTATTCTATTCTTCATAGAATTCCTTCTTCATGCATATCTCTTCTTATGTTTGTCTCGATCTTCTCTTCCTTTAATCAGCCGCCTTCCTTATCTGAACATTTCCTTTAAGTCCTGATATTATCTTCTGATAAATATCTCCTGAACCTTAAGTACTGATGACTTAAGTTCTGACTTCACTATAAGTGCTGATTTCAGTTAAGTACTGATTTGTCCTGTTTAAGTAAGATCTGAAAACTAAACATAAATCATATTAGTCATGACATTATCAAATATATCTAACAATCTCCCCTAACTTGTAAATTACCATAATATACAAGTTTAATAGATATTTGATGATGTCAAAAACATTAAGTACAAATGCATGAGAATTTGACTAGATAACTACAACTTATAGTCCTTAAAGCTTTACCAACTTCAACTTCTGATAACAACTTCAGTCTGTATAGATATCAGAATTTGAGCAGTTGTAGATCTTGACTTGGCTTCACCTTCTGATCTCTCTGATGTCAGGAGTTGTTCTGAGATAGTTCTTTAAAAAACATCTCTCAGCATATCTGAGTTCATCAATCATCCTCTTTTTAGCATCTTTAAGCTCTGCAGAATCTTCACCAGTTTGGAAGATAGCAGCTCTGAGATCATTAATTCTAGCTTTCCTTATATCTTGATCCAGTCTGATCAAATATGCCTTGTCAGACTCAAGATTGAATTCTACAGCCTTGTAACCCAAAAAGGTAGTTATAATCTTAGCAGAGTTAGGCTTCATCTCAACAATATCACCCTTGTGATCTCTGTACTTTGGAAGATATGTGCTGTCAGATTTTACAGAATAAAGCCTTTTCTGTCTCTGAATTTGAGTCATCAAAGAGTTTGCATCACTTTCTGTTATTCTGTCATTCACTTGAAGTAAAAATAAAACATGTTCCAATTCTTCAAAATACTTCAGTGGAATAGCATTTTCTCTTATATGGTAAACCCTACCATCTGTCATGAAGTACAACAAGATGTGTTCTTTCAAGTAGGTATGGCAAACCATCTGTACAGATTCTAGTTGATTCAATCTTTCAGGAGTTGCTCCAATACCTGGTTCACTTAAGGAAGTTGGATCATTGGTTGTGTTATGTACTCTTCTTTCATCAGCACTACCCAATCCAGATTTATCTCTTGCTTCCTTTCCAGTAATTACTCTTGCTTCAAAACCACTTGATGCAGTCTTCAAAGGTTGAGTCTGTTTGGCTTTGGTGAATCCTGGTAGGAGTGTCTTTGAAGGTATAACATGAGCAATGTCAGACGTTTCCTTTTCCTTATCTTCTGATATCAAGTCAACTTGAGCTATGTCAGAGGTTACTTGCTTCTTTGTAATATCAGAACTAACTATCTCTTAACGCTGAACAACTTGAGCCATGTTAGAGGTTGTCTTAGAAATCTTCCTTGAAGTCAGAGTAAGATCAGCATCTTCAACAATAATTTCTTCATCCACAGGAGGCACATAAACCTTTATAGGTTCACCAACTTTTTCTTTGCCTTTGGACCTTGGATCTATCTGCAATTGTGATTTAGCCTTGGTTGTCTCAACATTTGTCCTTTCTCTTATCACAATGCCTTTGGCCTTAGGAAGTTTCTTTTTACCAACAGAAGCTTCAGATTTAGAATTGACTTTTTCTGACTTAAGTCTAGCTTCTTCTTCCATCAGACTCTCAAAGTCCATTCCTGGATTTTCCTTCAGAAATAACTGTCTTGATATTTCTTCATCAAGATCCAAAAGTTCATCAGAACTTATTCTTTTACCAGTATCAGAAGTAATTATTTTTCCAGTATCAGAACTTGTTCTATGACTTGTAGCTTCAGCTCTTCTTGATGAGAAACCACTACCTTGACCATGACCTCCACCCATTCCAGAGTTTCCCTGGTCATCTTTTTCATCATCCTTCCCCTTCAGTGTCTTAACAGTTTTGCATTTGGACTTAATTACTTTCTCCCCCTTTTTGGCATCAGCAGGTAAGAGAAGAGAGACAAGCAATTCCACTGAGGATTGGATTTCATTGAGTTGAGATTGTTGAGAAGCTTGAATTTTCAAAATTTCATCAATCTGAGACTGTTGCTTCTCTTGGGTCTTCTCAATGTAAGCAACTCTGTCAAAGGTAGGTTTGAAAAAGTTTTTCTTGTCCAACTTGACAAGTGTATCTTGCTGCATTAAGAGTTCTTGAACCCTGTTCAACTTGTCCTGAGTAACAGACTGTTGACCTTAAAGGTTCCTTGTGGTAAGTGCAGTAACTCTTAGCTGTGTCTTGAAATCTTCATTAATTAACATCTCATCAGCTTTTTCCAAGTGCTCAGCAAGAATCTTTTCAGATGGAAAAAATGTAACTGTGTTCCATTCCTTAGTCCACTCCTGTCCTCTAGGAGTTTCACTCCAAGATACTGGTGCTTCTCCTCGAACAAACTTCCTGACTAGTTCAGATTTAGGAACAGTCTGTTGAGGTGCATGTCCTGAAGGAACAACTTCATCAGTATCTGCATTTATAGCAGCATCACCAGTATCATCAGCATTTGCAGCATCAGAACTTACAGAATCAGCATCTTCTGATAAAAGAACAGTATGAGAAGCTATTGAGGTATCAACATCATCCTCTAAGTGATGATCTGCTTCCAAATTCTGATCAACATCTATAGTCTGATGCTCACCTATAGTCTGATCTTCAATGTCTAGATGCGGAGAAGGTGTTGTAGACAATTCTGGAGATTCATTAGCATCAGTAAGTGGTGTTGTTGATGGATTAATTTGAGCTGTTGGAGCTTCTAAGTAGAGAACCTCAGGCACAACCAGGTTGTGAATATCAATTTCAGCACTTATGCCTGGGTCTGCAGTAGATACTGGTTCATGAATAGGAGACACATGTGGTGTAGATGCTTTATCTGTGGTAGTAGCTTCATGAGTTGGTGACAATGAAGATGGAGATGCAGTAGCTTCAGCAAATTCTGGCTCTTTTGAGATCAGAGATTCCTGATCTCCTTCCTTAGCTGCTGCTTCCTCATCATCTGAAGCTGGCCTGTGAGCTCTCTATTTCTTTCTCTTCTTTGAAGATGGAGATTCTTCGGGAGTTTCAGCATAAGACATTCTTCTAAGCCTTTTGAGAAGCTTAGATCCCCCAATACCAGTATCCTTCTGAGAAGAGACCATCTCAGCTTCTTTCATGACAGGTTCTGATACAGGAACCTGTTCCTCACTTTCTGATTCATCTCTCAGAACAATCCTCCTTCTCTTCTGTGGTGTTTGAGGTACAGACTTTGTCCTCTTGGGCTTGGAAGATGAAGGCTTCACAGTATGTGCTGATGATGATGATGGTTGAGGTATCTGTGAAGTTTTGAGATGTGTTCTGACAGAAGGTTGAGTAGAGTGAGGAGTATGTGTGGTATGTTCTGAAGGTTGTTGAGTTGTCTGGGTTGTAGTGGTGGGTTGTACATCAGGGTAAACAGATCTGTAGGTTATAGGATCAGCATTTACCAAGATCTGTTTTACAGACTGAGGTATCTGTAAGGGTCTAACCACCTTTTTCTTAAGGTCAGCATTTACCAAGTCATTAAAAGCACGTTTTGCAAGTTTAAAAGGTGGAAATAAAGAACCGGATGGTTGGGGTTCATTATCACAGCAAAAGGTATATATAAGCTGACAGAATCTAGCAAAGTAAACTATATTTCTATCCTCTATCATCCTATCCCCAATAAAGCCTAGCACAGCACTTGCAAAATCAAAATGAGTTTGGTGAATAATAGCATACCCGATGTGCTGACTCATGATTGGAATGGCATCAAAGTTGGAACACTTATTCCCGAAGGCTTTAGTGATGTAGTCGAAGAAAAAGCTCCATTCCTTTCTGATATGTGCTCTTTTCAACTGTCCAAGCTTGGCCAAACTCTTCTCATACCCCAAATTGGCCATGAGCTGCTGTAGAACTGGTTCCTCCGCTGTTGAGAAAATGCATCCTTCTGGTAAATGTAGGGCTTTGCGAACTGCTCCAGGAGTTACCACATGCTCAACATCATTTACTTCGAAAATAATACTGGGAGTACCAGTAGCACCACCATTGTCAAAATGCCCAGTCCGCCAAAACATCAGAACTTGTTGGCTGGAAATGACTTGAGGCTGGGTCAATGCATACCCAATTTCACTGTATGCTAGAAGATCTTGCATAAAGTGTAACTCAGATGGAGCTTCATCATGATTTAAGATTGCAACATAGTTGTTGGGACGAACTTGGCTCCATCTATGATCAGATCCTTAGGTGCCATGAGAAAAATTGAGAATTAAGGTTGCCTTTAAGGTGTTTGATAAAATGTCTGTATGAAAAACAACGTCAGGAGATGAGAGAGAATAGAAGTAAAGAAAGAGAGATAAAGTGTGAAAGTAAATAAAAGATTTTACAATCTTCTCTCTCTTATACTTATACACGGTAGAAAAAGTAACCGTTGGACACCTGTCAGACATGCAACAGTAAAGAATAATTAATGGGCACAGGGAAATAGTAATCATTACTTATCACATGCAGTTTTTCAAGGAAAAACCGTTACACTTAACAAGTAATCCCAGTAATTAAGGTAATTCAGTTTTAATTTAAAATTTAAACTGTTCCCACTTATTAAATCATTTTTACTGCGAACCGAATATTCTGTAAAAATACACTAAGTGAGAGAATGACAAAAAAAAAATCAAGTAAACAAGTACTGCCATGTCAGAATCAGAACTTGATTTGTATCAGAAATAAAATGGTCATCAGAATATGGATAAATCAGGATTTAAAAATGTATCAGAATTTCAAACAACTCAGAGACAAAATCTTGCAAAAATAGAAAATTCCATTAATATATTGAGAAAATACATTCATGAAATTTAAATTACAGCTCAATATTACAAGATTGTCCTAAACTACAAATCCTATTTCTTCTTCCTACTTTCTACAAACAGAACAGCGAGACGAATGATTCGCTCTTGCTGTCGAAGAGCTTCCAACCGTTCTTCTTCCAGTCGCTCAACATGGAGATGGTAATCCATATAGAAGAACAAGAGGTCTGTCAGAACCTCTTCAGGAATAGAGTCCCAAACCTCATCAGGAATGGCAGTAACATGCCATTCCTGCTGCCAATCAGGACAACTCATGGTGAGAGAGAAAGTATCATAGTTTAGAGCTAAGTTGTAGTTCACCATGATTGTGATGAGAGAGAAATAGATGAGATTGAGAGCTTGAGAGTTTGAGAGAAAATGAGAGATGTACTGAATGGAGTGAAGTGTTGTTTTATATAGGCAATAGAATGCCAGGAGACGCAAGGAAAATTTAATGCTGACAGGTAGAAATAATTCTACCTCGTCTCCCTAGACTGAGGAGAATAAAAACAGTCATTGGAAGTGTAAAAGGGTTTAATGCGCACAAGAAACAAGTAAATATTACTGTGCATGGACGTGTACCACTAACCCTAATTGTATTGACTGTTAATATTCCACCCAAATATATTCTGATTTAAAATAAGACTGTTTCATATTTTAACCACAGATAAGTCAAGTAAAGAATCATAATTTAATATCAGCACTTAGACTTATATCAGAACTTAACAACCATCAGAACATGATTTCTTAACTCGAAAAGTTGACTGCCTATTTCTGTAATTCTTTACACAAATTCTGATTTCGGTTCTTCAGAACTTAATCATCAGAACTTCCATCAGAACCTGTCCTCAGAATTTATGCAATCTGACACATAAACTGTTCATCTAAAATAACATTAATCGCCACAGTAATTTTCATCATTCATATGGAGTGTATGTGTGTGCATTAAGCGAAATATCAGACAAAGAGTAAAGTCTGATTCACTTCAGTACATCTTAAAAATAAGACATAACTAAGAACTTTACTTAAAATTTGTCATTATTCTGAAGCCTACTATTGAATGAGTTCATGCATGATTCCACCTCAACTATTTTGTGCTTATTTTATGCATCTTTTGAAATTCCATTTTACAGTGGCTTCTCAGTGTAAGTGAGTCACGACTGCTTATCAGAATTTATGCTATTATCAGAGTATTTCTCCAGTAATCATAGAGTGTGAAAAGTCACCAAGAAAAATATTTATTTTTGCTTTTCTGATGCATATTACTTAATACCAGCAATGCACTTGGGTCGTCCCTTCCACATTTTTTTTACTCTAGATCTCAAAGGAGTGCCTGATTTTTATTCCCTTTTCTTTTCCTTTTTCTTTTGATAAGTGAGGTTTATCAGCACTTAGTACATCCATCAGATTTACTAACATCAGAACTTAACAGATAAGAAGCACTATTCTAGTTTTTGACTTGGTAATAAGATACACAAAGTAAATTGAACTAAGCTCAATATCAGAGTTTGCTTGTGTTAAGAGATTTCCACATAAATAATTACTTCAAACATGGGATCTTTAGTATATTAAAGACTACTTGGTCAGCATCTAGCACAGTTATCCTCATAGGATTGAATAGTCACAGAAACAGTCATTTTACTATCAGAGTTTAGAAATTCACATCAGACAACAATTAGTACTTAAGAAATTTTCAATTAGGCACAGAATACAAAAAGAGAGTAATATCTGTAAATACTGATCATAAAGTCTGATGCATCAGAAAAGCTAAGCAGATTTAGAGAAAGAACCTGAAACCATTCCAAGTTAATTTACCAATCTTGTAAAAGTAGCTTCATATAGTGGTTTTATGAAGATATCTGCTAGTTGTTGATCTGTTGGAACAAAGTGCAATTCCACTGTACCTTCATCCACATGTTCCCTTATAAAGTGGTACCTAATGCTGATGTGCTTTGTCATTGAGTGTTGAACTGGATTACCTGTAATAGCAATAGCACTTTGATTATCACAGTAAATAGGGATTTTAAAATATGTTAACCCATAATCTAGTAACAGATTCTTCATCCAAAGAATTTGTGCACAACAGCTTCCTGCAGCAATGTATTCTGCTTCTGCAGTTGATGTGGAAATTGACTTTTGTTTCTTGCTAAACCAAGAAACCAATCTGCCTCCAAGAAATTGGCAGCTTCCACTTGTGCTTTTCCTGTCAATTTTGCAACCTGCAAAATCTGCATCTGAGTAACCTATTAGTTTAAAATCTGATTCTCTGGGATACCACAATCCCAGATCAGCTGTTCCTTTAAGATACTTGAAAATTCTTTTCACAGCTGTTAAGTGAGGTTCTCTTGGATCTGCTTGAAATCTTGCACAAAGACATGTAGCATACATGATATCAGGTCTACTAGCAGTTAGATAGAGTAGAGTGCCAATCATACCTCTGTAATCAGTAATATCTACTGATTTACCAGTATCCTTATCCAGTTTTGTTGTAGTGGCCATGGGAGTGGATGCACTTGAACAATCTTGCATTCCAAATTTCTTTAGCAAATTTCCGGTGTACTTGGTTTGACAAATAAAAGTGCCTTCTTCATTCTGCTTGACTTGAAGGCCTAGAAAATAGCTAAGTTCCCCCATCATACTCATTTGATATCTTGACTGCATCAGTTTGGCAAACTTCTTCCAAAGTCTGTCATTTGTAGAACCAAAGATGATATCATCAACGTATATCTGAACCAAAAGTAAGTCCTTTCCATGGTTGAGGTAGAACAGTGTTTTATCTATAGTTCCTCTGTTAAATCCACTTTCCAGAAGAAACTGAGCTAAAGTCTCATACCATGCTCTTGGAGCTTGCTTAAGGCCATAAAGTGCTTTATCAAGCCTGTAGACATGATCTGGATATTTGGGATCTACAAAGCTTGGAGGTTGTTCCACATATACTTCCTCCTCCAATTCTCCATTAAGAAAAGCACTTTTCACATCCATTTGAAAGACAGTAAACTTTTTGTGAGCAACATAAGCCAAAAATATCCTTATGGCTTCCAATCTAGCAACTGGTGCAAATGTTTCATTATAATCAATTCCCTCCTGTCGAGAATATCCTTTTGCAACCAACCTTGCTTTATTCCTTGTAATTATGCCATCACTATCAGTTTTGTTTCTGAATACCCACTTTGTACCAACAACAGATCTGTTCTTTGGTCTTGGAACTAGGGTCCAGACTTTGTTTCTTTCAAATTCATTTAACTCTTCCTGCATTGCTTGCACCCAATCAGCATCTTGAAGAGCTTCTTCCACTTTCTTTGGTTCAGTCTGAGAAAGAAAAGAATTGTAAAGACATTCACTTGAAGTAGCTGTTCTAGTTCTGACACCTGCATCAGGATTTCCAATAATTAAGTCAGGTGTATGTGATTTAGTCCACTTCTTTGGAGATGGAAGGTTTTCTCTAGAACTGGATGCTCCCCCATGATCCATGCTATCTTCATCAACATTTTCTGATGCTCCCCGTGAAACTATGCTCTCTGAGTTGGATCCTTCAAAATTTAAGTTTTCAGAACTATCTGAACTTGGCTTATCAGAACTTGACGAATCAAAACTTGAAGAGCCAGTTGTATGTTCTGATGCTTCTTGAGATGTGGTTATATCTTTAGTATGCCCCCCCTGCACAGGTGCATCTTCCTTTGGCGTAGTCACCACAGTTTCAATAACATCAGAGTTTGCAGTATCAGGATTTAGACTGTCAGGATTTTCAGTATCAGAATTTAAGTCTTCATTTTTAAATATCAACTGATCATGATCATTGAAATCTTCAAGTCCAGTAATCTTCTTATCATCAAAGGAGATATTGATAGATTCCATGACCACCCTTGTTCTCAAGTTATAAACTCTGAAGGCTTTTGTGGAAAGTGGATATCCAACAAAGATTCCTTCATCAGCTTTTAGATCAAATTTGGATAGTTGTTCAGGGTGAGTCTTAAGAATAAAACAGTTGCATCCAAATACATGAAAATACTCCAGATTTGGCTTCTTTTTCTTTACCTGTCTTTCCATGCTTGTTAATGAGTGTTGCATTCTGAGTAAAACAAGCAGTCTGCACAGCTTCAGCCCAAAAATATGTTGGTATCTTTGCTTCATCAAGCATAGTTCGTGCAGCTTCAATGAGAGTTTTATTCTTTCTTTCAACAACTCCATTTTGCTGTGGAGTTCCAGCAGCATAGAATTCCTGCTTAATTCCATGGTCTTTGCAGAACTCTTCCATGATCAAATTCTTAAACTCAGTGCCATTTTCACTTCTTATTATCTTCACAGAATCTTTGACCAATTTATCCAGTTGCTTGACATGATCAATCAAGATAGATGGAGTTTCACTTTTAGTGTGCAAGAAATACACCCATGTTTATCTGGTGAACTCATCCACTATGACCATAGCATATTTCTTTTTTGCAATAGACATGACATTCACTGGACCAAATAGATCAACATGTAGTAGGTGATAAGGCTCAAGAATTGATGATTCAGTCTTGCTCTTGAATGAAGATTTCCTTTGTTTAGCCTTCTGACAAGAATCACAAAGGCCATCGGGAGCAAATACTGACTTTGGCAGTCCTCTCACAAGATCTTTCTTGACCAGTTCATTTATATTGTTGAAATTTAAATGAGAGAGTTTCTTGTGCCATTTCCAGCTTTCTTCAATTGATGCTCTACTCATCAGACAGATTGCAGAACCATCAGTACTTGTTAAAAGCTTGGCTTCATAAATGTTACCACGCCTGTAACCTTGCAGAACAACTTTGCCTGTAGATTTACTTACAACTTCACAGTCTTCTTCAAAGAAATCCACATGATAACCTCTGTCACAGATTTAACTAACACTCTGCAGATTGTGTTTAAGTCCTGAGACCAGAGCTACTTCTTTAATGATGACATTCCCAAGATTGATATTGCCATATCCCAATGTTTTTCCAATGTTGCCATCTCCATAAGAAACATTTGGGCCAGTCTTCTCCACAAAGTTTGATAGTAGGGCTTTATTTCCAGTCATATGTCCTGAACATCCACTATCCAGGACTAGGATGTTTTTCCTGTTGCCCTTTAACTCAGCAGCTTCAGAACTGCTTTCAGCACTTGCCATATCAGCATTTTCCATCAAGGCATAATTCTCCTCACTTTCAGAATCTGAGGTATCTGTCCAGTTTTTCTTCTTTGTGACAAGAGCCTTGCCTTTGTCACTCTTCACTTTCTTGCAATCAGGAGATATATGGCATTTCTCACCACAATTGTAGCATTTGACATTTGTGTAATCTCCTCTGTCAGACTTCCCTCCTTTGCCTTCAGATTTTCTGAAATTCTTCTTATCAGAACTTGCACCATTCCTGGAAAACTTCTTTCCCTTCCTGAACTTCTTGTATGCAATCTTTGTGATTCCTTTCACCATAAGAGCACACAGCTTCATCATCTCTTCATCAGCATCCGTCTCAGGCAAGCTTTCAAATTCTTAGTCATCATCACTATCAGAACTTGATGACGCAGTATCAGACTTTGTGATGAGCGCTTTTCCCTTGCCTTTCCTTGAGGTAGCTGCCTTGGGGGATTCTTCTTCAGCCTTAAGAGCAACTGTCCTTGACTTTCCTCCTTTCCTCTTGCTTCTTTGTTCCATCTCAAGTTCACGAGTCTTGAGCATCCCATAAATTTCATCAAGAGTCATTTTATCAAGATTATAGTTGTCTCTTATAGTTGTTGCCTTCAAATCCAAGCTTTCAGGAAGAGCTAACAGGAATTTAAGGTTTGAATCTTCAAGATCATACTCCTTATCAACCTGTGACAAATCGTTCAAGAGTTTGAAAAATCTATCATATAAATCAGTCAATGACTCATTAGCCTTTGAGTCAAAGTGTTCATACTCTTGAGTGAGTATTGTCTTCCTGTTCTTCTTAATCGGATCAGTTCCCTGACACCTTGTTTCCAAGGCATACCATATCTCCTTTGCAGTCTTGCAGTTAATTACCCCATTTGACATTACATTATCAATGGCACTATGCAGTAAGTGTCGTACCTTAGCATCCTAAGCAATTGAAGCGATATCTTCAGCAGTGTAGTCGCTCTTCTCCTTTGGTACTGACTTTGCTACTTCACATGCAACTGCAACAGCGAGCTTGGTTGGTTTGTGAGGCCCTTCATTGATTCTGTCAAGATATTATGGATCAGTTGCTTCCAGAAACATGGTCATCCTCACCTTCCATACGGGATATTCAGATGGCTTCAGAATGGGAACTCTAATAGTCTCATATCGACTATGGATTTGTGTCTTTGGAGGTTCTTCAATTTTGGTGGGCTTAGTTGGAGTTTCTACTTCAGACATGATTGTTTTTGGATCTTAAACTGTTTGTGTGTTAACAGATAGGCTCTGATACCACTTGTTAGGTCACACACACTGTAGAGGGGGGTGAATACAGTGTATAGCACAATCAAATCGAATTCTAATAACACAAGTAACAGAAAACAGACTTTATTCAAAGCAATAAACTCTATTACAGTATGGAACTGTCCTCTCTCAGTGATGAACAAATATCACGAGAGCTTCTAGGGTTACAATGAATAATATTCTCGATAATGATAACACTTATAGTGTAAACCCTATGTCTGTGTTTATATACTACACAGTTACAAGATAATCGCTAATTGATATGGAATATAATTCTGCTTCCTAAAATATATCAATCAGATATCTTTTCTTCCAAGTATTCTATTCTTCATAGAATTCCTTCTTCATGCATATCTCTTCTTACGTTTGTCTCGATCTTCTCTTCCTTTAATCAACCGCCTTCCTTATCTGAACATTTCCTTTAAGTCCTTATATTATCTTATGATAAATATCTCCTGAACCTTAAGTACTGATGACTTAAATTCTGACTTCTGTATAAGTGCTGATTTCAGTTAAGTATTGATTTGTCCTGTTTAAGTAAGATCTGAAAACTAAACATAAATTATATTAGTCATGACATTATCAAATATATCTAACAGACTACAATATAAGACTTGATTAGATTCAATCTTTGAAATATTGTTTAAAGGAAATGAAGTTACGAGATACTTCATTTAATGGAAACACCATTATAACTGTTTGACCCCATCAATGCTTCGGCAATCACCCATCTGTAGCCTTTCGATCGAAATGCTCCGGGTACTGTTGCAGAAATATCCAACTGAATGATGAACTCATTACGGGAGTTTGCCGCACCAGGAAGACCACTTACGATGATCAGTCGCAGTAGTGCAACCCCACCATTTTCTACATGTAGAGGAGAACAGTCGGATTTACTTATCAACCGAACCCTGGACTCCTAAGGAATGGACCGTCTTAGCGGAACTTCCAGGCCATTTGGGCCAATATAATAAGGCTGGGCCGGCGCTACTCGACCACTTACGCCACTCCTAGTTCAGATGAAATCCATGACTCTCAACGTAAAGCTCATCCCCCCTTTCCCCAAGTAGAAACTTGTTGATACGACTCCACCAAGAAGACGTATCTAGTTGGAAAGGAAACTCACCGATATTTCCCAGGCGGTGCCTGTTAATGGATTAACTTGTTCCAAGAATTTTATTTCCTGAGTGTTGGGTGAGTAATCAGAAACTCTTTTATCCAAACAGCAACCTTGTTGCGAATATAAATTACACCACAGAGCCGGATTCCTCAGGTTTTGAGCGAGTATTTAAATCCCCTTCGAAAGGAGGATATTAAATATAAAAATGAGTTTTGGGATCCGCCCTAACTTTTAAAATCATTTCGAAGACTCGAAAACATTTTTAAGAATGTCTGGAGCAATGCTGATTTAATGAAATAAATCAGTCCCGATATATTTAGAAAATATTTGAATATTATTATTTAAATAATATTCCCATAAAGGATAATCTTTATAAAAATAATTGAAGTAGAAGTTTTTAAAACTCATACTTGAAATGAATGATAAATAACCAAAGATATACTTATACGAAAGTACGATCTTTATTTGAATAATCAAAAATAAGTTTGATTATCGAAACTTTATTCTTTAATAAAATAAAGAATATTATTAATAAAAAGAGCGGAGTCATAAGCCCTCGAATGAATATTCAAAATAATATTTATTAAATAAAATAAATTTATCGAATAAACCTTATTCGATTAATAATTTTGAAAAATATATCTATATATCTATATAAATATATATATATATATATATATTATACTCGGGAACATCGACTCCCGGTTCAGAAAATGTTCACCTTTGGGTCCCCTATACTAAGGGTATACGCAACTATTACTTATCTCTAGCATATGTATTATGCAACTTATAAGCATTTGAATCAAAAATTAGATATCAAGATTACGAAACAGGCATGCATATAAATATCATATCACATGCTCTAATATATTACAAGACTTTGCTAATAATAATCATGCACTTATCACAAGATAATGCATATACATATATACATCACAACAATAGTATAACGGGTAGAAAACTTGCCTGAGCGACTGGAAGTGATAAAAGGCCTGGGACGAGTCTGGTAACCTATAAACATCATATAAGTTGGAATTAAACCAAAGTCGCTTAAGAATCTATACTTTAACCAATTAGACCCTAACGTTCGCTTTTGCGCTTAACGATTCACTTAAGTCGTTCGAGTACCCTCGGCTCCACCATTTTTAGTAAATTAACCATTAAGAGTTTTAAGGCGATTCTTTCGCGAGTACCCTACCAACTGCCTAACCCACTTTACATAATTATTTTATACTCCAATTAGTCATTTAAGGGCCTTAAACAAGGTTTTAAAGTAAGGCGAGGGGTGATGGTTCGTTCGCGAAATGCCGTTACTTAAAACGGCCGTTTCTCCTAAACCGTACATCGGATTCAAGCGAACCACATATCAAAACGAAGCTCGTAACATGAAATATCTAATCATGGCCATGGTCAAAACCTAATAGTGAGTTCACGGGTCCTGATGTTAAGAACAAAATCAGTCTAAGGTAAATCGGGCTTTGCGACGGCTATGTTTACGCGATTACCAAATTTGTACAACTCTAAATCAATCCACAATCAATCCCACAATCATTACTACAACCAAACTCCATCCATACTCTACTACAACAGCCCAAACATCTCAAGATTTTCAATTTATACTACTCTCAATCATGAACTAAAAGCTTATACTTAAGTTCAATAACTAATAATCAAGATTTACTACTTCAAAAACATTACAAAACCAACCCAACTCTAAATATACAATAATCATGCTTCTCATGAACTCTACTACTCATAACAAGATCTTAACATTCAATGATAAGGCTAGGTTAAGAGATTATACCTTCCTTGTGAGTAGGAGTAACTAATGAGCTTGAAACAACCTTGGAAAATCCTTACAAAAGCTTTATCTAAATAAAAATAAAAGATCAAAATTTCAAGTTCTTGAAAAATACTATTCACTCTCTTCTTCCATGAATTATTGGAAGAGATTGTGAAGGAATTGGAAGCTTAGATTCATAGGATATCTATATCTATGTACAAGGAACCTTGGATAATTACCTCACTAATTAACAAAGCTTGGAACTTAAATTTGGATTTTTTCTTCTTTGGAAAAAGAAAAGGGCCGAGAGCTTCTTGTTAGAAATGCAAAGTCAACTTCTCAAATTTGATTTTGTGTTATGAATTGTTGGTTTGGTTGCTTCCTTTGTTTTGTTTAATTAAATTGTTACCATGGTAAAAATTGTGTGGCTTATAATCAACCAACAATTCCTTCCCATTATGTCATGCTTATGTCATCCTCTTATGTCATCTTCCCACACTTGTCTTCTTCTTGTTGGTGTGATGACATCATCATCACTAACCTCTTTGATTAAATCCTAATTACTTGGCTAATGATCGCTGATCTGTTATACCGTTCGCTTAACTTTTGTTTTCGTTTATCGTTTGAGGGATCATACCCGGGATCTTATTACATGGGTTCCCTTAACCTTTCTCAATACATACACTTTATATACCATATAGAGTACTAATAAGATCTCAGAATAACAATAAAAGAACCTCTACAAAGTGTGGCATGAAAAGTTTTCTTATTCAGCATAATCAGCAAAATCACTATTCATAAGGGTTACAAAAAGTCCAAAATTTTGGGGTTATTACAATGCCTCTATAACTTGAAATATCCATAGACTTTTCAGTATTGTTTAATTCAAGCTTAGTTGCAGTGGCCATGGGAGTTTTTGCAGATGTGCAATCCATTAGATCAAACTTCTTTAAAAGATTAAAAATATATTTACTTTGACTGCTGAATATTCCATCACTAACTTGCTTAACTTGTAAGCCAAGAAAGTAAGTTAGTTCTCCCATCATACTCATTTCATACTTACTTTGCATCAATTTGGCAAACTTTTTGCAAAGTTTCTCATCTATAGAGCCAAAAATAATATCATCTACACAAATTTGAACACGTATACTAGAGTCATTAACATTTCTGAAAAATAAAGTTTTATCTACAGTACCTCTTGTGAAGTGATTTTCCAAAAGGAACTTTGATAAAGTGTCATACCAGGCTCTAGGTGCTTGCTTCAGTCCATAAAGTGCTTTCAGAAGATAATAGACATATTCTGGAAAATTTGGATCTTCAAAACCAGGAGGTTGACTGACATAAACTTCTTCCTCCAAATCTCCATTCAGAAAGGCACTTTTGACATCCATTTGATAGACTTTGAAATTGGCATGGACTACATATGCTAAGAAGATTCTGATGGCTTCAAGTCTTGCAACAGGAGCAAATGTTTCATCAAAATCTATTACTTCTTGCTAACAATAGCCCTTAGCAACCAATCTAGCTTTGTTCTTGACAACTATGCCATTTTCATCCATCTTATTTCTGAATACCCACTTGGTGTCTATTGGATTCTTTCCTTTAGGCTTGGGCACCAGCTTTCATATATTATTCCTTTCAAATTGGTTTAGCTCCTCCTGCGTAGCCAAAATCCAATCAGGATCCAACAAAGCTTCTTCTACCTTCTTTGGTTCTTCCTTGGAAAGAAAGCTGTTGTATAGACATTCTTCCTGAGTTGCTCTTCTTGTTTGAACTCTAGAGGAAACATCACCAATAATAAGCTCAAAGGGGTGATCTTTTGTCCATTTCCTTTGTTGAGGTAGATTAGCTCTAGATGAAGAAACCTCATTGTTGTCTTGATATGTGATTGAGTTTTGATTGTTAGAAACTCCCCCTGAGTTTGTGGATCTTTGATTTGAGAAAGGGGAACTTTCTATAGGTGATCTATCTTGACTTCCTGCTCCTTTTGATAACCCGATGGATGGTGAATTTTGAGTACCGACGGATGAAGCTGGTTTTCTACTGACAGATAATAGAGATTGCCTTCCGACGGATGAAGCATTATGCAACTCGACAGATGTTGAGTTTTGTGCTTTATTGGTGGTAGATTTATCTGCATTATCCTTAGATACATTCTCTTGATCACTTTTATCATCACTGTCATCACTAACCATCTCCACATTGTCGAATTTGAGGCTCTCATGGTAATCTCCATCTTTCAGTCCTTCAATCTTTTTATCATCAAACACAACATGTATTGATTCCACAACAATGTTGGTTCTTAGATTGTAGACTCTATATGCTTTACCAACAGCATATCCAACAAAAATTCCTTCATCTTCTTTAGCATCAAACTTACCATTTTGATCAGTTTGATTTCTCAGAATATAGCATTTACAGCCAAAGACATGAAGAAAGTTTAGAGTTGGCTTCTTGTTCTTGAACAATTGATAGGGAGTCATGCATCTTGCTTGATTAACCAGAGAAATATTCTGAGTGTAACATGCAGTATTTACAGCTTCAGCCCAGAAATATGTTGGTAACTTAGATTCTTCAAGCATTGTCCTTGCAGCTTTTATAAGTGATCTGTTCTTCCTTTCCACTACTCCATTTTGTTGTAGAGTCCTTGCTGCTGAAAACTCATGCAGAATCCCATTTTCCTCACAAAATGCTCTCATGACAGAATTCTTGAACTCAGTTCCATTATCACTCCTGATTCTTCTAACCTTGAAATCAAGATGATTTTTGACTTGCCTTATATGATTGATAATGATTTCACTAGCCTCATCTTTAGACTTTAGGAAATATGTCCAAGAGAACTTTGAGAAATCATCTACAATTACTAGGCAAAATCTTTTCCTTGAGATGGACAATACATTGACTGGTCCAAACAAATCCATGTGAAGCAGTTGCAAAGGCTCTTCAATTGTTGAATCAAGTTTCTTCCTGAATGATGCTTTAATCTGCTTCCATTTTTGGCAGGCATCACACAGTCCATCCTTAGAAAACTCCACTAGAGGAATGCCTCTGACCAGTTCTTTCTTTACTAGCTCATTCATGGTTTTGAAGTTTAAATGAGATAGCTTCTTGTGCCATAGCCAACTTTCATCCTGACTTGCTTTACTGAGAAGACAAGTTACAGATTCTGCATTAGATGAGTTGAAGTCAGCTAGGTACACATTTCCTTTTCTCACACCAGTGATAACCACTTTGTTGCTTCTTTTATTAGTCATAGCACAGGCTTCTGAGCTGAAGGTTACTGAATTGCCTTTATCACAAAGCTGGCTGATACTCAACAGATTGTGTTTGAGACCTTCTACTAAAGCAACCTCCTCAATGATGACATTGTCCTTTGAAATCAAGCCATATCCCACAGTATAACCTTTGCTGTCATCTCCAAAAGTGATACTTTGGCCAACTCTCTCCTTAAATTCTGTGAGTAGGGCAGAATCACCAGTCATGTGTCTTGAACAACCACTATCCAAGTACCAAAGATTCTTTCTGTTTCCCTGCACACATCAAAATCAAATCAAGTTGATTTTGGTACCCAAGTTTCCTTGGGTCCTGCCTTGTTAGTTTTCTTTTTCTGTTTCTTAGGCTTTGTCTCATTTGGCTTAGGAATTTCAGATTCATCCTTAGTCATTTGAGTTGAGCCTTTGAAACCATTCATTACAACAGAATTATCATGCATATTATGACTAACAGGAAATGGCATGCTATGTGTAAACATGTTATTCTAGTAAGGCATGCTGAATAGCATTTGTGGTATACTATATGCAGCATAATAAGGAATAGGTGCAAATGGCATATTAACAAACTGTGCATTCATGTTCTGTGTAGACATAGCATTAACAGGCATGGGAGGCATGGTATTCATGTTAGGAAATTGAGGTTGCACAGACATGGAAGTAGGCATGGCAGATTTGCAATTAACAGACAGATGATTTACACTACCACATTGGACACAGATTTTTCTAGGAGCATATTTATCAGGTGTGTAGTTATTGTGTTTGTTAATCCCTACTTTACCATTCCTATTGTTTTTCTTTTTAGTCTCTGTTCTTACCTCAATCTTTTCAAGTCTGTCACTTAACTGTTTGACAGTCATGTGACCATCATTAGCCTTTTTCCCTTTCTTAACTTGACTCGACTCTCCTGAAACAAAGTTCTTGGAAACAGACCCATACTTCTCATTCAGCTTAACTAGTTTGGCTTTACTGATGGGTTTGCTCATAGCCAACGGATGAGAATTTTCATTATTCGACGGATAAAACTTTTTGTTATCTGACGGATGATCCTCATCATCCGTCGAGTCTACATCTGTTAGCAGTCCATCTACCAAATTAGGTTCTAGTTTCTCTTTGTTCTTTTTCCAGGCTTCATCACAGAAGGACTCGATTCCTTGAACTTTGGTGATTTGAGCATGGACATCCCTGGATGTTTTCCATGCTTTAATCACCTCTTGTTCACGCTCGAGCTGCTTCTTCAAAATTTCTTCCTTTTTCAAGGACTCAGTTAATTCCTCCTTGGCAATCTTACACTCAATTCTTAATTTCTCAAAATCAATAAAATGAGACTCAAGCACATTATTCTTCTCACTTAAAAATAAATTGTTTTCTTTGATTTTAGCATTTTCTTTAGTAAGAGACTTAAGTGTAACATGCAAATGATATAACTCTGTAGACATGTCATTAATGGCATCATTACACTCAGCTTTAGATAAATGTGCAAGGTTTGTAGTAATTACCTGATTGCTTGAGGAACTTGTTTCTGTCTCATCAGACTTGGCCATTAGGGCTAGATTGACATAGCTGTCATCTTCATCTTCATCCACACCATCTGCTGCCCAGTCATTTTCTTGTGTAATAAAAGCCCTTTCCTTTTGCTTGAGAGATCAAAGTATTTTTGCTTATAATCCACAGACTCAAACTTTTTCTTACTGGAATCTGACTTCCTACACTCACTGGCAAAATGCCCTGCCAAGCCACATTTGAAACATTTGAATTTTGATTTATCCATCATGTTTCTATTTGGCTTGGCTGCTCCAAGGTTCTTCTTGAGCTTGGCAAATCTCCTGGAAAGAAAAGCTAGGTGCTTATCAATGTCCTCCATGTCATCTTGGCTCAATGAATCTTCACTTTCTACTGCAAGCCCCTTGCCCTTGTTCTCACAGACCCTTGAAGTTGATTCAACAGCTTCCATCTTTACTTCCTTCTCCTTTTCCAACTCAGCAACTAGTGCAATGGATCCTCCTTTCTTCTTTCCTCTCTCCATCCTTTCATCCTGCTCTATTTCAAGCTCATAGGTTTTCAGGATGCCATACAGCCTCTCCAAAGTAAACTCCTTATAATCTTGTGAGTTTCTTAATGAGACTGTCATTGGTTTCCATTCCTTTGGAAGAGATCTAAGGAATTTCAGATTGGAATCTTTAGTTTGATAGACCCTTCCATGCAACTTTAGAACATTTAGTAATTTCTGAAACCTACTAAAGATGTCAGTGAGAGACTCACTTTCTTCATTATGGAAATGCTCATATTGTTGAATCAGGAGCTGCATCTTGTTTTCTCTAACTTGCTCAGTGCCATCACAGATGATCTGTATTGTATCCAAACTTTCTTGGCAGTTTTGCAGTTGATAATGTTGTCAAACATATCTCCATCAACTCCATTAAACATGATATTCATGGCCTTTTTATCCTTCCTGACTTGTTCAATGTCAGGATCAGACCATTCATGCCTTGGCTTGGGGACTGATGGCTCATTTCGTATTGCAGCTCTCATTGGAACATGAGGGCCTTTTTCTATGCAGTCCACATAGGCCTCATCTTGAGAAAGCATGTGAAGATGCATCTTTACCTTCCAATGATGGTAATTATCTTTATCCAGAAAAGGGATCTTGACTCCAACATCCTTCTTGTTCATCTTGCTGTATTGTTTTGATCTTTAAACTATTTGTAGGTTAAGAGCTTGCTCTGATACCAATTATTAGTCCCTTAACAATATGACAAGAATTACAGAAGGGGGGTTGAATGCAATTCTTGAAACTTTTTCTTGAAATAAAATGTTCTAACTCAAATATAAATATAAGTGTATTGATTAGCGCAATGCGGAATAAAAACTTAAGTGAATCAAAACACAAGTAATTAAAAACAGGAGTCTTTAAAAAAATTCTGGTGGATTTGAATGATTCCGCCAGAGATATATATTATATATCGAGAGAACCCTGTGTGCAAAAATGCTCACAGCTGCTTACAAATATTGAACTACTGAGAATACAGAGAAATGCTAATAATTCTGCTTACAAATGTTTCTCTTGTTGTTTTCCCAGATCTATGTTTCTATTTGCTACTTCTTGGTTTATATATTACCAAGATTACAAAGTCAAAAGACAGGATCATTATAAAAACTATCGGGTCTAATACTTTGCTACTTTGTTCTCTATTACCCGGTTAATAGGCTTCCTCATTCCATTTGCATACACTTCGACGCATGCGACTATGCTGTCACTGTCAACTGATATTTGAATTCTTTATCCGTTGAGTGCATGATCATCCGTTGAGTTTATGATCATCCCTTGATGGCTTTATTGATCATCCGTCGACTGCTATTTTGAACATCCGTTGATAGCCATTTGATCATCCGTCGATGGCTTTGTTAATCATCCGTCGGTAGCTATTTTGGCACTTGACTTAAATTCATTTATGCAGAATTACAAGACATCATCTATGTACAATTAATCAACCTATTCTGCATATCTAGTTAAAGTCAACATGACTTATATGCTACTACAGAATCTATACAAAGGTGTATGCAGAAATGTGCTACAGACTCATTATTACATAAGCTACTCACTCGATGGATAATAAGTCATCATCCGTCGGGACTATAATGAGTTATCCGTCGGGACTATAATTCTTATCCGTCGAGTGCTATATTATTTCACTAAGTAAAATCTACTTAGGTATTTTGTTCATGTAATCATCAAGTACACAACATATGCACAACATATACGCATCTGCTTTTTCTAATAAACAGAATAATATTACTTCAAACTCCGTTTTGGAGTGACATTTGTGATCAATTCATTCAAAAGTGACATTGGGGACCATCTTGCCCCAAATAGTGATATTTGGGGCCAATACCCAAATGGTTTTACTTTGATTCTCCTGTGGCTCCTTCTCCAAACTGAACTTAGGTGATCGACACGTAGCAATCACAATGGTAATCAGTATACCAGACGGGTGAATGCACGATGCCCCACCTACCCTTTGAGATGAATCCTTAAATTGAGACAAGGTCATCCAAACATAATCCTTTGTCTCTACATGTCCTTTTCTTAAAGCATCTATCAAGCCAAAAAAAAAATTACTACAAAGTCTCGACAATAAAAACTCACATCAGGTCAAAGAAAATACAGAATTCAATTATATATAGATCAAGCTTTAATGCTGTGCTCCCAAGATTTTTGGGAGAGAAGAGAAGATAAGAGATGGGAGAAGAAGAGAAAAGAAAAGAAAAGAAATAGTAAAAGAAAATAAATCAGTTGTGTGCTCCCGAATATTTGTAAAAATGGAGAGAAAGTGATAAAAAGAAAAATGTAGTGTGAGAGGATATTTTAAATCTTCCCATTTTTGGGAAGAAAGTTTTGGGTGGAAATTATAGAAAATTTTCTCTCCTGATCATTTTTCTTCTCTCGCCAAAAAACTCAGGAGCACGACTCAGAAAGAAAAATTTTAAAATTATTCTTTCTCTTTTTTTCTCCTCTCCAATTTCAAACTCTGGAGCATAGCGTAACTTCTACGCTGAAATGTAAGAGGAGTCGAAACAAAAACAAGAAATTAAGAAACGCTTGAAACAAATTATATGTACCTCATGGTGAATATCTTAGATTTGCACTTTCACTTATAAATATAATAAAAGAAATCTGAAGGATTGCTAACTTATTCTCTGTCCATAGTCCATTAATTCATTCTAATTTTTATTCCTTTCCTACCCTATGCGGGACTAATGCCAGTAGCCTGTTTTCACTTTCAGTGTTCTTAAAACAATACAAAAAAATACTCTCTCAATGAGAGTCGACCCCAAACCCTAGTTAGCCGCCTCAAAAATATTCAGATCTACTCCATCTTCTTCATCAATTAAGTCCTCTTCCTTTTTCCAAAATCACTTCCATCTTCTTCTCCCCCATCTAATAATCAGTTTTTTATTTTTCTTTCAATAATCATCCTTATTTTGTAAGAATTACTATCGTATCCAATCTTTTTGGATATTTTGTTTGTCCTCCTTTTGGAGTGGTTTTTGTCCTCCTTTTTGGAGTGGTCCGTATGTTTTTGATATTTTTGACTTGTTGATTTATATCGTTGAGAATGATTCAATTGGTGTTTCGGGGAATCTTGAAAGCTCGTGTAATAACCCCAATTTTCGGAAATTTTTGAAACCCTTATGAATAGTGTTTTGCTGAATGAGAAAACTTTTCATGCCACACTATGTAGGGGTTCTGTTATGGATATTCTGAGATTTTATTAGTACTCTATATGGTATATAAGTGTATGTAAAGATCGTCATAATCCAATTCCGAACACTTTGATTTTTCCCGGAAATCCACCAGATACAGAAAGAAGTGAGTATAAGGTAACAGGATAAATAGGATTTAAATTCAAGGATTTTAATAGAGGATCATAAAAGGAATATAATGTATTGAGAAAGATTAAGGGAACCCAAGTAATAAGATCCCGGGTATGATCCCTCAAACGATAAACGAGAACGAAAGTTAAGCGAACCGTATAACAGATCAGCGGTTATTAGGCAAGCAATTAGAAGCTAATCAAAGAGATTAGTGGGGATGATGTCATCAAACCAATGAGAAGAGGACAAAGGAGAGTGGATGACATAGGCATGGTGACATAAGCATGACATAAGGGAAGGAATTGTTGGATGATTGTGAGCCACACAATATTTACCAAGGTAAAAACCTAATTAACAAGCAAATCATCACACAAATACATAAGCAACCAAAACAAAAACATTTCCTTCTTCCCCCATCTCTTTGCCTCGGCTTTTTGAAGAAAAACAAGGAAGAAAATTCCAAAACCCAAGCTCCACTTAATCATAATTCAAGAGGTTTGTTTCTTTAGCTTCCATAATTCATAACTTAGATGAGCCATAAGTTTAAGCTCAAGATTCCATGTTTAACATAGCTAATCAATTCATCAAAGTTCTTGGTGAATAGTGTTTTCAAGAAACTAACTTTGTGTTTTCTTATGTTTCTTCAAGATCCAAGCTTAGTAGAGATAGTTAGTGGTTATTTAAGGCTTCCTAAGTGATTCTCCACTCTCCAAGGAAGGTATAACTTCTCAAACCCTTAGTCTTAAGTTTTGTTGGTTTGGATTTTATAATGTTTAGATGATGGGTTAGTGTAATGGGTGTGTACTCATGTTAGAGCTTTGTTTAGTAAGTGGTTTTGTTGATTTTGGAGTTAGGAGTGATGCTTGTTAGATTTGAAGTTCTTGGTCACATTTTTGACTTGGTTTAGATGAATAAATTGGTAATATTGAGTTATTGAGGCTGTTGTAGTATGGTATGGATGGAGTTTGGGTATATGGTTGATTTGTGGTTGATTGGTGGTTGAATTGGAATGGTATAAATTTGGGAAATCGCGTAAACATAGCCGTCATAATGTCCGATTTACTTTAGACTGCTTTTGTTCATAACATTAGGACCCGAGAACTCCCTGCTAGGTTTTGGCCATTGCCATGATTAGATAGTTCATGTTACGAGCTTCGTTTTGAAATGTGGTTCGTTTGATTCCGATGTACGGTTTAGGAGAAACGACCGTTTTAAGTAACGGCGTTTCGCGAACGAAACATTTCCCCTCGCCTTACTTTGGAACCTTGGTTAAAGACCTTAAAGGACTAATTGGAGTATGAAACAATTATGTTAAGTGGATTAGGCAGTTGGTAAGGCACTCGCGAAAGAATACCTTTAAAACTCGTAATGGATAAATTATTAAAAATGGTGGAGCCGAGGGTACTCGAGTGACTTAAGAGAATCAGTAAGCGCAAAACGAGCGTTAGAGTCTAAGTTGGTTAATGTATAGATTTACAAGTGACTTTGGCTTAATTCCAACTTACTTGTTGTTTATAGGTTACCAGACTCGTCCCGAGCCATTCGTAACCCCCAGTCGCTCAGGCAAGTTTTCTACCCGTTATACTGTTGTTGTGATGTATATATGTATATGCACTATCTTGTGATAGATGCATGTTGGTTAATTAGCAAATGTTGCGATATATTGAAGCATGCTGATATGGTATATATATGCATGCCTGTTTCGTATTCTTGCCATATATATCTGTTGGTTCAGTTGATAATACCTATGCTAGAGAATAACAGTAATTTGCATATACCCTTAGTATAGGGACCCAAAGGTGAAAACATTTTCTAAAACCGGGAGTCGAGGATCCCGAGTAGATTTTATATATATATATATATATATATATATATGGTTATAGTTTTCAAAACTATTAATCGAATAAGGTTTATTCGATAACTTTATTTTATTATTGAATATTATTTCGAATATTCATCCGAGGACTTATGACTCCTTTATTTTATTATTGAATATTATTTCGAATATTCATCCGAGGACTTATGACTCCTTTATTTTATTATTGAATATTATTTTGAATATTCATCCGAGGACTTATGACTCCTTTATTTTATTATTGAATATTATTTCGAATATTCATCCGAGGACTTATGACTCCTTTATTTTATTATTGAATATTATTTCGAATATTCATTCGAGGGCTTATGACTCAGCTTATTTTATTTATTGAATATTATTTGAATATTCATTTGAGGATCTATGACTCCGATTATTTGCTGAGATATATTCTTTATTTTATTAAAGAATAAGGTGTCGATAATCAAACTCACTTTTGATTATTCAAATAAAGATAGTACTTTCGTATAGGTATATCTTTGGTTATGTAATATTCATTTCAAGTATAAGTTTTAAAACTTCTACTTCAATTATTTTTATATAGAATATTCTTTATGAGAATATTATTTAAATAATAATATTCAGATATTTTCTAATATATTGGGACTGATTTACCTTGTTAAATCAGCCTCACTCCAAACATTCTTAAAAATGTTTTGCGAGTCTTCAAAATAATTTTTAAAAGTTAGAGCGGATCCCAAAACTCATTTTTATATTTAAGATCCTCCTTTCGAAGGGGATTTAAATACTCGCTCAAAACCTGAGGGATCCGGCTCTGTGGTGTGTTTTATATTCGCAACAAGGTTGCTGTTTTGATAAATGAATTGATTACTTACCCAACAATCGGGAAGTAAAATTCTTGGAACAAGTTAATCAATTAACAGGCATCGCCTGGGAAATATCGGTGAGTTTTCCTTTTCAACTAGATACGACTTCTTGGTGGAGCCGTATCAACAAGTTTCTACTTGGGAAAAGGGGGAACGAGCTTTACGTTTCAGAGTCATGGATTTCATCTGAACTAGGAGTGGCGTAAGTGGTCGAGTGGTGCCGGCCCAGCCTTATTATATTGGCCCAAATGGCCTGGAAGCTCCGCTAAGGCGGTCCATTTCTTAGGAGTTCAGTGTTCGGTTGACAAGTAAATCCGACAGGTTCTCCTCTACATGTAGAAAATGGTGGGGTTGCACTACTACGACTGATCATCGTAAGTGGTCTTCCTGGCGCGGCAAACTCCCGTAATGAGTTCATCATCCAATTGGATATTTCTGCAACACTACCCAGAGCACTTCGATAGAAAGGCTACGGTTGGGCGATTGCTAAGTGTTGGCAGGGTCAAGTTTTCAAAATGATGTTTGCATCAAATGAAGTATCTCGTAACTTCATTTTATTTTGATGATATTTTAAAGATTTAATCTATTCAAATCTGGTCTTGTAGTCTCATCTATGTGATGAACTTTGGAAACTAATTATAACTTGAATGGTGGTAGTTCAAGTAGTATTTGGAAAAGATATAAGTATATTGGAGTATCTTGTAACTTCATCTTTTAAACTTATATCTAGTAAATGATTATCTTATGCATGACAAAGATTTTCAGAAAAACGTTGAGACAAGGTTAGATATATGAGATCACCTTGAAACGATATTTTTATACAGTTATACACTGGAACTCTGTGTGTATTATGCATGGAAGAGGACTTCCAATATTTTGAAAAGTATATATGTATATATATATACTGAATATTTTGCGACTTCATCGCATTAAGGTATCAACTTGGTTCATTTCTTTTGACCAAGACTTTCATGAGTACTATGAGAAGGCTCATATATTGTTAATCATTATACATATTATTTTGGTGGGCTTGCTGCTCACCCTTGCTTTCTTCTTTCATCACACAACAACAGATAGAAAAGATGAACAGGACCAAGCTCCCGATTTGCGAGCAGATAGGAAACGTTCCGCAGTTTCCTATAGGCGTTGATGTCGCTGTAGCTGAGGTAGGAACTACCAATAGGCTAGGTTTTCAACTTCTGATGTACCAGATTATGTATATTTATGAATTGTAATAATGACAAAGAAATGTAAATTTATTCATAAACCTTTTAAGGTGTATTCACATATAATTGTGGAATAAAACGACTTGTGATTATTTTTGGATATTCATCTCTGAGACTATAACTTGTGGTGTGTGTGTTTATTGTGGGGTCACAGTACAGAGTAGTTGATTGTTTATTAAGATTGTGTGTTATTAAGGGAAATGGAACTCGTGACAACCCGGATCCCCGACCCCGGATTTGGGGGTGTTACAGCTCGCATCGAGTCGAATCGGTGGTAAAAATCGCAAAAGGTCACCTTTCACAACAGAAGATTGTTCATATTACGAGGGCATCTGTACCTCCAATCACTTCTGAACATTGGATTACAACTGAAATTAATTGTGTGAAGGTCAATTGTGATGCTACTGATTTTGGAGATGGTGTAGGACAGATTTCTTGGGAAACTATTGTAATCTTTTTCAGTTTAAATAATATTTATATTCGGTATGTTAAACGATCTGAAAATAAAACGGCTATTCATTTAGCTCGTTCATTTGTTTGTCAACCTTATCATCAGTTTTGGGGTTTGTGCAACCTGGATTAAATCTTTTCGATGAAATGCATAATATTTTGGCAAAAAAAAAACAATACAAAAAAACATGTAACCGTTCATGTAATCAGTCTGACCATATCAATCAAAAACAATTAAGATCAGAAGATACAGAAAACTCTTACGATGATTGATAGTAAAAGTGGAATTACCAAATCAACTATTTAGGATATGAAGTGTTCGAGACGTGGAGAGGAGATGAGTGGAGGAGCAGTGCAAATTTCAAGGAGTTCCTACGTATTTGACACACTGGGAGAAGGAGAATGCAATATATTTGTTGTTTTCACCATGTTATGCGTTAGGGGGTATATAACACAATACGGAATGTAAAATAGATAAAGCAGAAAACCCTAGAGAAGAATAACCGGAACAGTATTCTTTGAGTTAAAACACCATATGGAAAACTTAAGACTAAAGTTGTTGTATATGCCTATGTAATATCTATCATTAATCCAGCGCCAATAATTAATTCTATTCTTGTAGTTTATCCCGAGACAAATACTGATTCTATCAGATTGTAAGAGGGTATAAATTAAATCTCCTTGCCTTGAAGTTGTATATTCACATTCAATATAATATGGAAACCCTGAAGTTGTATATTCACATTCAATATAATATGGAAACTAAATCTTGACAGAATAATAGAGAATATGTTTACAATATTATCTATAATATTTCTAATTCTAACACACCCCCGCAGTGGAGGGGGGCGAAAGTTTAGACCGGATCTGAAATCAAGAAACAAGTGTCTGAGGAAGACCATTTGTGAAGACATCAGCGTACTAAGATAAAATGAAATAAATAAATAAATTTGTCAAGGGTGTTAATCCGAGTGGATATAGATAGATGTGAAATGAAATTGCAAGTCAATCAAAAAATACGAATGAAAATGGTAATTGGTAAAAATAAAGGAGGCATGAATACCAAAAACACCACGAGTAAGCATAGTGCAACACTGGGTGAAGCAACAGCAACCTCATTGTTAATATCCATATTCTCTTCGTGCTCTAAAATCGGACCAAACACCTCATCGGAGTTTGCAAGTACATGTCTATGCTTCCTCTTTTTTCCTGTAAAAAAAATAAATTAGGAGTAATAATTCTACAGTAGAGCAAAGACAAGCACCAATTAAGAGTTAAGAAACTAATATTAAATCGAACCAGAAAATCCTATTCTCTCAGCATTATTCTTCTTCCTCTTTTTACCGTACATAAATCTTTGGCGGCTAAGCCGTAGATGCTTCATCTTACCCGACAACACTATAGGGCTGACAAACGGGTAATTCGGATACGGATATGCCTCTATCCATATCCGCATCCGCAATCATCGGATTCGAATACGGATAATATCCGCTTTATTTCGGATACGGATAATATCCGCTTTTTCCGGATACGAATGCGGATATTTCGGACGAATATTGGATTTTTTGAATTTTTTTGTTACCCCTATCGTTTTGACGATGATTATAGAACATTTTCTATAATTAAATACAAATAATATATTTATATATGTATAAAGTATGTGTACAATCATATAAAATTTGTATAAACGTATTATTTAATACATTTACACACACTATAAACTAAAAAAATAAATTTTAAATTATATACAATAATATATTTATATAATTTAAAGATCATATTTGTATTTAATTTCGGATTCGAATATCCCGAATTCAGATACGGATAATATCCGTTTTTTCTCGGACACGGATGTTAAGAAAATTTGGACGGGATATTAGCATTTTATAAAATTAACTACAGTTCCCAATACTCATTTAAATTGATTTAATTAAAGTAAAAAATAAACTGAATTATTAAAAAAAATATATCATTGTTACCGAACTGCGCACTTGAGTTCAATTCGTTTTCTTCGTAGAACCATAACTTAGGGCTGAGCATTCGGTCAATTTTTTTCAAAACCAAACCGAATTGTATTCGGTTGCTTTTATTCAAAATCGAACCGAATCGAATATCTGAAAAATCAGGACGAAACAGAATTAACATGGCTAGGTTTGGATTTTTGATTCCGGTTCAATTTTACTCAGTCCTATCGTAACTGTAACCTTCTAACTATTTTTTTTTGTTTCAGTTAATCATTTGTCTGTTTCGATTTTTTTTAATTTTAAAATAATTAAAAATTATTATACATGTTCAATAAGAGTAATATTGAAAATATTATAAAATAAAAATAATTAATCTATATTGAGACGATTTCAATAATCTTAATATTGAATAGACTGTTAATACACCAAGAAAACAAATTTCAGTCACAATTAATGTGTACTGTTTTTTGTTAATTTCACTTGTCCGCTAAATATAATTAAAGATATTATATTAATCGAATCTATCAAGGGATGATCAATGATGTTCTCAACGGTGGGGACGGTGCTCGTGCTGTTATTATTGATCTTGATCATCTCTTGTGCATAAATGATGATTGAGGTTTCCGGTTCTGATTTCAAATATCACAAGGTGTTAAATCAAGAGAAAAGGTGGTGGCCTAAATTTTGGATGTGGTCGTTAGTGTGAGTTTTTGGCCGGGACATTAAAAGTTAGGGAGAAAAGATGATTTTTACGATATAGATAAGTTTTGTGAAGAAAATTATGAAGCAAGATATTGTACCGCTTACTTTTATATACTTTTATCTATTATTGTATATCAACTTTTACCTAGAACACACATGTCTGTGCATGCACAAGTCGGACGTCTTTTGGAAAAATAAACTCTTAATTCTTTAAAATGAGGGTAGGGATGCGTACAGTATAACTTTCCGGATACTACCCTAGAAGATATACAGTAGATACGGTTGATTGATTAATTGGCTACCCTAGAAGATATACAGTAGATACGGTTGATTGATTAATTGGCTGTTAAGACATTAAACTGAACCAGAAATAGATCGATTCGGTGAAGATGAATATAAAATTTATAAATGCAAGTTAAATAATGTAGAAGTTGGAGAAATACAAATAACAATTTCAATTCATGATAATTGACACAAGGAAAGCCATCAACAAGCAGCTTGGGAGGCATAAACTATACTAACTATATTAGGCTCATAAAAAAATAATATGGTTAATTTATACAGACAGTATAATTTTTCGGTTTGTTTATAAGAATAAAATCGAAACTGTTAGTAAACCGTTCGATCGGTTCGATATGATTATGATTTTTTCGATTTTCATCAATTTGATTTTTCGATTTTTTCGATTTATGTTTTTCGGTTTTTTCTGCTCATTCTAGTGAACTTTACTTCAATATTTTTAGTTTAATTATTCCTAATTTTATTTTAAACTATCATGAACTTCATCTAATTATTTAATAATTTCTCTAAATATCTTTTAAGACATATTAGTTGGTAACCCGTGCGAAGCACGAGTCCGAAATTAAAAATAACAGTATCATATTATTATTTGCATAAAACCGAAAATCATAATCCGTGCAAAATACAAATTTAAATATAATATATAAAATATTTTTAAAATATGTAGTTAAAAAAATCAAAATTAAGTGTATCTCTAAAATTTCACCGTATAGTCTTAGTTATGCATGCGCCTAATTATTTACTTATACAAATCTGACATGTTAACTTATTAATACGTATATTTTAAAATAAACCAACGCTTCAATGTTCAACAACAAATAAAAATTTAAAAAAAATAAAATTTACTGAGAGTAAAAGTTAATTTTGTCGGTTGAGATTTTATTACATAAAATTTTAAAAATAGTTGTATAATTTTCTAATGGGCACCAAACGATTTGAGACCTAAACATGCTTTCACTTATTAATATAGATAATTGATAACCCGTGCGAAACACGGGACGAAGACTAAAAATATTGAATTAATATTTGTAGAGAATTATAATCCGTGCGAAATACGAATTAAAATTAATATATTAATATCAAATATTAAATTGGTACTTGTAAAAAATAATTATGTAGTTAAAAAGAATCGAATTAGTTATAAAATTTTCCACTATAATTCTAGTTTTACATTATTTTACTTGATATAAAAATATCTAACATATTAGTTTTAATTCTGTAAAACGAATTATATCTCTATCTTATGAACCAAATATCTGTTCTTTATACAATTTAATATTAAGTAATTTAATTTGATAATTATCTTATAATTAGCCTTTTCAATATAATTTATTTAATATTACTTAATTATCGATAAAAATTAATTTATAAATCAAAAGTAAATAAATGTTATTAAACTTAATTTAATATTATTAAATATAATCTAAATACAGACCAAAATTTGTTACTGTTTAAATATATTTTTTAATTTAAGTATATAAACGTTGTGATGGATAGTAACAAATATGATCGTTAAATCAATAATTTTCAGTTTATAAGTTAATAAATGTTACTAAAGTCATTTGCTATTATTTAATTATTTTTAAAATAATACTACTGAAAATAAAGTTTACAGGTAATAGGAGTCAATTCGTGTTAATAGTTTACTTCGTAGTTAGTAGTTTTTCCAAATAAAAGTAAATATATATAATTTTTACTTAATTTAACGTAACTTAATAAATTTTTAATATAATTTATAAATAAATAAAGTTTATAGAGAATATAAGTCAATTCGTGTTAGTAGTTTGTAGTTTTTCTAAAACTAAAAATAAATATAAGTTATTTTACTTAATTTAACGTAACTTAATAAATTTTTAATATAATTAAATAAAAATCATTTAAAAAATTTTATTTATAAATTAAAAAGACGACTGGATGAATACTAACAGTTTTTTTTTTACAAAGAATAGAAATAGTTTATGTTAAAAACAAAGTTGACAGAGAATAGAAGTGAACTTATGTCAGGTAAGTATCAAAATTTGATACTTTGGTACTTTTAGCACCAAATTATACATAATTTCGATTATTAATAAAGAATATAGAATTATAATATATAATAGGTCTTGAATTTTTAATGTTAAGTGAAAATTAAATTCGAGTAATAGTTCTTTCATTCTTTTTTTTTTTAAATAAAAGATGCATTTCGTTAAATCATCGAAACATCAGTCTCCAACAAAAACATATATAAGAGCATACGTGGTAACAATAAAACTATTAAGCTTACATGGTAACTTAGCAGATCTGTGGATTACCTTGTTCTTCTGCTTTCTAACAAAAACAACTGAAATATCCCATCTTTGCGTGAGAATGAACTGACATTGCTCTATAAGACTGCCAACTCCAATTGATTGTGCACGGTTATTTTTATGGAATTAACACAAAGCGGGGAATCACTTTTGATAACAACAACTTGGATTGCCATTTCTTCTGCCCACATCAGTGCCTCTGGGATGCCTACCATTTCAGACTCGAGCACTGGTACACGCTGTTAATTTCAAACTTTTTTCATTAATAAAATGTCTGTGATGTTTATTTAATACCATGCCCACAGAGAAACAGTTTTCTCCTTGAAAAATTGAGGCATCGGCACCATACACTGGAGGAAACCATTTTATCTCATATTATATGTCAGGTGTACCCATAACATTAAAATGTATAACCCTTCTGCTATTAATTTCACGCCAATCTGCAATCTGATTGATACTCCAGCCCATGGTGAACTCAGGAGTTATGTATTTATTTTTCCAGATGTGTTTGTTACTTGCAAACCAAATTCCTCATAAAACAACTACTATTTTTACTAAGTTTTCTTTCGTCTCCATGCGCATTTTATCAAGAAGCCATTTAGACGCATTCTCAACTTCCCACGTGTCATAATAGAGATCAACCCGTTTTCAGCAATCTTTAGCAAACTTGCAATCAAAATAGGTGCTCCATCTCACCAGTACACATCACACAACTAGTTGGAACAGGAGGCCCTTCCCTGGAAGGAGATTTTGCATAAAGATGTTATTACGCACAGTCTCCACAAAACAATTTTGATCTTATGTGGGACATCTAGATTCCAAATTAACATAAATATTGTTGAAAGTGCCTCTGATTTTACCTTCATTCCTATAATTTCTTTTATTTCTGAAAAATCAAACACCCCTTTGAGTCTACTCCAGAAGTTGTTCGATGTATCGTCATCCCAAAAATTGCCATTCCCTCTCAACCATCTATCAATGTGGATGTGTATCATTTTTTACATCACCTAAAACCCACATATACACTTCCTACATCTTCTCTTTTTCCTCCCAAATTCCGGATCATGTGTAGCTTGAGCCTTCAGTATGAGCTGCTTGTAGCAGGTACCAGTTTGGGTAGTATTTGGCTTTTAACACTCCAGACATAAAAAGATTCTCGATGGTTAATTGGATACTAGCATTGTTTTCCTAAAAAAGTCAAATTAAAAACATGTAGATCACGAAACCTTAATCTTCCTCGTTTCTTTAACATACTCATATTTTTTTACATGCTAAGCATCGAATACCTTTTTTACCGGATGAACTGGACATCCATCAAAATGAATTCATTAACCGTTCAATTTCTTGGCATAAAGTCATAATTATCAAAAAACAAGACATTGTATATGAATGGATAGATTGTGTCACATTTCTCATCAAAACCTCATCGCCTGCATGTGATAACAATTTTGTACTCCACCCTTGAATGTGATACCAAACTTGATCTTTTAAATATCTAAAAATAGTTTTCTTCTACCTTACAATCAAAGATGGAAGCCCCTAAATACTTACTATTGCTAATATCATTATGATCTCCCAATAAATCTTTAATCTACAGTTGTGTATTCCTACGAATATTGTAGCTAAAGAAAACAATAGATTTCTGGTAATTTACTTCTTGTCCTGAAAACACTCCATACGAATAAAGTATGTCCTTGATAGAATTTGTCTCAGTTGTTGTGGCTTTGAAGAACAAAAAACTGTCATCAACAAACAATAGATGAGTAATGGTTGAACCTGAAGCATTTATGTTGCGTCATGTTACTTAAAGCATGCCTTCAAAGACAACCCTTTTACGCATAAAAGAAAAAAATATGGTGGTAATGGATCTTCTTGGTGAAGATATCTTTTTGGCGATATTGGAACAACCGAAGAGCCTTGGAACGAGATATAATACGAGACTGTTGTTATACATAACATCACCCACTTCACCTACTTTTTAGAATACCCCATAGAGATCTTTCTGATTTGCAAATAATTCCAGCTACTCGGTCATAGGCTTTGCTAATATCAAGCTTGAGAACTACCTCCCATCACGTCCAAAATTCTTGCATTTTATATAGTGGATAAGTTCAAACGCTACTAACACATTATCTGTAATTTTACAGCATGTTTCAAAAAACAGGTTGTTAGGCCTCAATGATACTATGTAAGGGGGTTGGATATAGTATCTACAATCAATTCGATTATGAACACAAGTATGTAACAGAAAACAAGTTTATTCAATATATCAAACTCTGTTACAGTAGGTTTAATCTCCTCTCTTAGTGATGAATGATATCACTAAGAGCTACTAGGGTTACAAAGAATAATATTCTCGTTAATGATAACACATATAGTGTAAACTCTAAGCTGTGTTTATATAATACACAATTACAAGTTATCTTCTAATTGATATGAAATATATCTCTTTCTAAAATATATCAATCAGATATTATCTTTTACAAGTCTTCTAGTCGTCCAACTCTTCAAGCATATCTTCCTTTGCTTTAGTTCAGATCCTCTCCTAGAAATCAGCCGCACGTTACTCCTGAAGCATATCCTTCCTTAAGTTCTGATATCATAAGTTCTGATATCTTAAGTTCTGATATCTTCATGTCTTCAGTAAATACTGATTCACAGCTAAGTCCTGATAAGTCCTGATATTAAGTTCTGAAATTAAACATATCAGATTAGTCATAACATCACAAATATATCTAACAATCTCCCCCAACTTGTAAATTATGAAAATACATAAGTTTATAGATTTGATGATGTCAAAAACATTTAAGTACAAATGCAATGAGAATTTATATGAACAACTAACTACAACTTACAGTCCTTGCAGCTTTTACCAATCTAACTGAATCAATCTGAATCCAAACACTACTAGAAAATCAGCATTAGACATCGCACATTAGACATCAGTCAGAAAAGTCACTGATGTTAAAAACGTTTTTTACATCACATAAAAAATAAGTGATGTCTTTTTAGTATGTTTACATCAGCTTTTCAGTATAGCGATGTCTAAGTTGTTCTTTTAAAAACTACGTTACATCAGTTAACATATAAACCGATGTCCAATTCACTTTTAACATCGGTTGACATATAAACCGATGTCTAAGCTCAATTTTAAAAAATTAGAGCCCGCTGCTTCTCCCTTTTCTTTCCCGCCCTTAGCCAAATATTTTCCTTCCCCCCCCCTTAGTATATTTCCCCTCCCGCCTATCACTCATTCACTATAATAAGATTATAACATAAAATTAAAAATAAATCAAAATCAAAACAAAAACAAAAAATTACAAAACAAAACGGGTTTTGCATTTTCAGACAAAACACTCACCTCATTCCCCCTTTCTCTCGACTGTTCATAGCTAAACCTAGAACTCTCAAATGTATTCAATTTCCGATTAGACTTTCAATCTCCAATTAAAGCTCTCAATTTCTTCAACTCATCTCTTACTTTCAAATGTTCTTTTTTCTCATTTGTTTCAATTTTTGTGACAGATTCGAAGATTAAGGAGTGAAGTGTGTTCATTGAAGTTTAAGGTGAGGAGTAGAGTTTGTTGGAGCTTAAATCTTGGAGCTAAGGGTTTGTTAAAGCTTAAAGCTCGGAGCTTGGAGTTAAGTTAGATTTTGGGCTTTGGAGTTAGTTTTTTGGGATTTTGGAGCTTGCTTTGTTAGGTATATTCTTCTTTACATATCTATTTATATTTGTTTGGGCTGCATGTATACATTTGTGTAGTTGTATGTATGCATGTGAAATTGAAATGTGTAGTTGTTGCATGTGTAGTTGTATGTGTAGTTATTTGTCTAAAAATGTTTGCAAATTGTCCTCTTAGAAATTTTTGTATTTTTTTATGTTTTATAGACCCTGTGAAGTTAAAATACGAATTTACATGTAATAACAAGTGCTTGTATATATTTGTGTTTGTGTAGTTTGTAAATATATTTGTGTTTGGGGCTTGTCGTTGTAAATAGCATGGTTTATGAGTGAATATAGGAATTTTATATTGATTATACTAGGTAGTAAATGTACTATAGTATATAGTAAATTAATATGTTATTTGACAATCAGGTAGTTTGAGAATAGCATGGACAAATCTTGGATTTTCAAAGATAGAGACACACTTGACTATGAAATCGGGGTTGAAGAGTTTTTGATATTTGCCGAGGAAAATGCTAGTGATCCTAAAAGAATCCCCTGCCCCTGTAAAAGATGTGCTAACTTCAAAAAATTTGCAGTTAAGATTATCAGGGGACATTTATATGAAAATGGTTTTAGTCTGGGGTACCTTGATTGGATTTGGCATACACAAGGGTTTGCAAGTAGGTCATCAGTTAATAGAAATGCTCCGACCCCTGCATCTACGCCTGCCCCTGCACTTACGTCTGCCCGCGCACCGATACCTTCCCCTGGCCTTACATCAGAAACAGTCAATGTTTGTGATGCTGCATATAATTCGAGTGAGTACAATAATGAGTCATATCAGTTTAGGAGATTTGTGGCTGATGCTGAACAACCTTTGTATGAGGGTAGTGAATGTACCAAGTTGAAGTCGATACTAAAATTGCACAATTGGAAAGCTAGGTTCGGAATTAGTGATAGTGCCTTTAACGATTTGCTGTCTACCGTTGGCTCTCTCCTTCCTAAGGACAATGTGATGCCACCTAATGCATATGAAGCCAAGAAAACCTTATCCGACTTGGGCCTAGAATACATAAAATATCACTCATGTCCAAACAATTGCATACTGTATCGGGGGGTAAACGTTGATGCTTCCGAGTGTCCTAAGTGTCGTTTATCTCGCTGGAAGTTAGGAAAGGATGGTAAAATAAGGATTAATGTTCCTGCTAAAGTAATGTGGTATTTTCCAATTATACCGAGATTCAAACGGATGTTTAAATCTCCTTCTACATCTGAACTAATGACCTGACACTCAAAGCAGCGAATAGAAGACAGAAAGATGCGGCATCCAGCCGACTCTCCTTCTTGGAGAAATATCGACTATAGGTGGCCTGCCTTCGGTAGTGATGCACGAAATATTCGTTTGGCGTTGTCTGCAGATGGTATAAACCCACATACTAACGGTCTAACCAATAGATACTCTTGTTGGCCAATAGTATTAGTGACTTATAATCTTCCTCCGTGGTTATGTATGAAGAGGAAATTTATGATGCTAACAATTTTAGTTTCCGGTCCACATGAGCCTGACAATGACGTTGACGTATATTTACAGCCTTTAATCGATGATTTAAAGAAGTTGTGGGAAGAAGGTGAACCAAATGTTTATGATGCATACACCAAGTCATATTTCACTTTAAAAGCAATTTTATTGTGGATAATAAATGACTTTCCTGCATATGGAAATCTGTTCGGATGCGTTAATAAAGGTTATATGTGTTGTCCAGTATGCGCTGATGATACAGTTGCCAAGTATTTAAGTCATAGCAGGAAGATGTGTTACCAAGGCCATCGGCGTTACTTGGCTAGGAATCATCCATATAGGAAGCAAAAGGCCGCTTTTAATGGACAACAAGAATTAGGGCAGGCACGTCAACCTCTGTCTGGAGAAGAGGTTTTATTGCAGCAAGATAAAATTAAATTTCAGTTTGGGAAGGAAGTAAGGAAGTCAAAGAAGGTTGATTGTCCATGGAAGAAAAAGTCGGTTTTTTTTGAATTAGAATATTGGAAGTTTCACTATATCCGTCATTGTTTAGATGTCATGCACGTCGAGAAGAACGTGTGTGATAGCTTAATCGGCACACTACTAAATATGAAATCTAAGTCTAAAGATAGTGAAGCTTCTCGTCTTGACATGATTGACATGGGGGTTAGGGCTGATCTAGCTCCACAAAAAGGAGAAAAAAAACCTACTTACCCCCTTCAATTTTTAATTTGTCCAATGCAGAAAAAAAGAAAATGTTGTCATCGTTAATGCACATGAAACTTCCTTATGGACACGCGTCAAACATTAAAAACTGTGTTTCCATGGAAGAATTAAAGATGTTTGGGATGAAGTCCCACGACTGCCACATCTTACTCCAACAACTGCTTCCTATTGCAATTCGTGTGGTACTTCCAGTCAGGGTCACCATAATTAGGTTGTGTTTCTTTTTTAATGCTTTGTGCAGCAAAGTTGTAGACGTATCGAAACTAGATAAATTGCAATCAGATGTAATAGTAACTTTGTGTGAGTTGGAAAAAATCTTTCCTGCATCATTTTTTGATATAATGATACATCTCATAGTGCACTTGGTTCGGGAATTACGGTTATGTGGGCCGGTATTTTATAGATGGATGTATGCATTTGAGAGGTTTAATAAGGTGTTGAAGAGTTACGTACGCAACCGTTATTACCCCGAAGGCTGTATAGCTGAATGCTATCTGGGAGAAGAATCAGTAGAATTCTGCCAAGAGTTTGTCAAGCAAGCTTGCACTACTGCTGGTCTTCGTAAAGATGAAGGCAAGTTAAGTGGTCCATTATCTGTTGTGACAATGAAATCAATCGATGAAAAAGAGCGGGATGAAGCTCATTTACATGTTCTTCTAAACAACATTGAAGTACAACTATATATTTTGTAAGAATTTATTAATTTTGTGGCTGTTCAATTAATATATAAATTATATATTTATTGGCTAGTTAATGATTATATAATTTCTGTTAGAATGCATAAGGAGTATCTAGAGGGAATCCATCAAGAAAAAAAGAAAAGTGTTCATTGGCTCTTGAGAGAGCACAATCACCTTTTTACCGATTGGTTTCTAGAAAAAGTTAGTATTTTTATAGTTTCATTTGTGCCTAATTTATTTGCTCTGTAGTAATATGGAATTTAGAAGTATTTTGTTTCTGAAAATGTGTAGGTTAGTAGGGAAATGGAGGAGAATCCTGGAGGAGTTTCAGAGACAATAAGATGGATAGCCGGAAAACCATCATTTTTAATTTTAACTTAAGAAGCTTATCTAGTAGACGGGGTCCGATACTTTACAAAAGAGCGAGACGGTGTGAGGGTTGTTCAAAACAGTGGAGTGTCTTTAGTTGCTAAAACTGTCCAAGTGTCTAGCGCTAAAGATTTGAACCCTGTAGAAAGTGACTTGACATTTTACGGTGTTATCTTAGAAATATGGGAGCTAGATTATCATGCATTCAAAGCCCCTTATTTTTATGTAATTGGGCAGATAATGACAAGGGAATTAAGGTGGATGATCTTGGGTTCACACTTGTCGATCTAAGTCGACAAGGCCACAAGAGAGATAAATATGTGTCTATGGATCAAGTAAAGCAAGTTTATTATATTGAAGATCCGGTGGATGCCAAGTGGTCCGTTGTATTAACCTCTACAACTCGAGACTACCAAGATGTGTATAACGACGATGATTTAGGAGACACAACCATGGAAAATCCCCCATTCTGCTGCCAAATTCTTATATGTGATGTCGGTGAAGATGTTGTAAAAAATATTAGAGAAAATATTAAGGGCACTTGGGTTAAGAAGTGACAATATTATTTGCAGTCATGTATCTCCTTTTTTGTAACTGTTTAGCATTGTTTATGTCTAATGATATTATTTGAATTTTCATATGTTTATGACTGTTTATGAATGCATATAGTCATCCTGTCTGACTGTTTATAACTGTTTATGTATGCATACTTCACTAGTTTAGTTATGACTGTTTATAACTATTTATATATGCTTGTGACTAATGAAATATATGTTTCATTTTCAGATTGAAAAAGATAAATGGCAAATAAAAAACAAATATCTAAAGTACAAGACAAGTCAGATGAGGAGGTGGATAAAAGCTTGGAGCCGGAAACAGAACCTCAAGATGAAAATGTGGATTCTATGGAAGACACGAAGGCAACAGTCACTACTTCCAAAACTATAAAGAAAAGGTATGGATCTGCCCGAGGGGTTTCCGCTATGCACAAAGTGGTGGTGAGGAAGGCGCAGGGCAAGAAAACAAAGGTATCAAGCAATGCACATGGAGTTCCAGTCGGGAATGCAAGGCACAGTCTACAGTCCTACACCGGAATGTTGGCTAGGACGATGATTCCGATTGATTATCCTAACTGGTCAAAGGTACCCGATGAACTAAAGGAGAAAATATGGATCGATGTGAAGGTATATAAATAAGCAATTTCTTATGCACTTTGTAAATTTTGCATTTTCTTGTACTCATGTAGAGCATAACATTGGTTTCAGGAGACATTTAAAGTCCCCAAGCAACTTCAGAAGGGGCTGATCAGGTCTGTAGGAGCAAAGTGGAGAAATTTTAAAGCAAATTTAACAAGGGATTATGTTAGGCCGTATCTTGTTAGATATATTTGATAATGTCATGGCTAATATGTTTTATGTTTAGATTTCAGATCTTATTTGAACAGAACAAATCAGTACTTAACTGATCAGTACTTATACTGGAAGTCAGAACTTAAGGTACTGGAAGTCAGAACTTAAGGGATATCAGTACTTATGTTATCAGGAGATAGATATCAGAACTTAAGTGCTGAAGGACGATCAGATAAGGACAGTAGCTGATTAAAGTTAAGAAGATCAAGATAAACATAAGAAGAGATATGCATGAAGAAGGAATTCCGTGAAGAATGGAATACTTGGAATAGAAGATATCTGATTGATATATTTTAGGAAGCAGAATTATATTCCATATCAATTAGCGAATATCTTGTAACTGTGTAGTATATAAACACAGAAATAGAGTTTACACTAGAGGTGTTATCATTATCGAGAATATTATTTATTATAACTCTAGAAGCTCTCGTGATATTTTGTTCATCACTGAGAGATAACAGTTCCAGATTGTAACAGAGTTTATTGTTTAAATAAAGTTTGTTTTCTGTTACATAAGTTCTTGAAGTTTGATTTGATTGTAATAAACACTGTATTCACCCCCTCTACAGTGAAAGTGTGACCTAACAAGTGGTATCAGAGCTATCTGTTAACACACATACAGTTAAAGATCCAAACACAATCATGTCTGACACAGAAACTCCAACTAAGCCTACCAAAACTGAGGAATCATCAAAGATATCAACTCAGAGTCGATATGAGACTATCAGAGTTCCCATATTGAGACCATCTGAATATCCCATATGGAAGGTAAGGATGACCATATTTCTGGAAGCAACAGATCCAGAATACCTTGATAGAATCAGGGAAGGGCCTCACAAACCTACCAAGCTCGCTGTTGTAGTTGCAGGTGAAGCAGCAATGACCGTACCAAAGGAAAAGACTGATTACACTGCTGAAGATATAGCATCTATTGCTAAGGATGCCATGGTACGTCACTTATTGCATAGTGCCATTGATAATGTAATGTCAAACAGGGTAATCAACTGCAAGACTGCTAAGGAGATATGGGATGCACTGGAGACAAGGTGTCAAGGAACTGAAACAGTTAAGAAGAACAGGAAGACAATACTCACTCAAGAGTATGAACACTTTGACTCTAGGACTAATGAGTCATTGACTGATGTATATGATAGATTTGTCAAACTCTTGAATGACTTGTCATTAGTAAATAAGGAGTATGATCTTGAAGATACAAACCTCAAATTCCTGTTAGCTCTTCCTGAATGTTGGGATTTGAAGGCAACAACAATAAGAGACAACTACAATCTTGATGAAACAACTCTTGATGAAATCTATGGAATGCTCAAGACCCATGAACTTGAGATGGAACAAAGAAGCAAGAGAAAAGGAGGAAAGTCAAGGACAGTTGCTCTCAAGGTTGAAGAGGAATCCCCCAAACCACCTTCCTCAAAGAAAGATAAGGGTAAAGCTCTTATCATAAAATCTGATACTGAGTCATCAAGTTCTGAGAGTGATGATGACTCAGATTCTGAAAGCTTGCCTGAAACTGATGCTGATGAGGAGATGATGAAGCTGTGTGCTCTTATGGTGAAAGGAATCACAAAGATTGCATACAGGAAGTTCAGGAAGGGAAAGATGTTTTCCAGGAAAGGCATAAGTTCTGATAAGAAGAATTTCAGAAGATCTGAAGGAAAAGGAGGAAAGTCTGACAGAGGAGATTACGCTAATGTTAAATGTTATAATTGTGGTGAGAAAGGCCACATATCTCCTGATTGCAAGAAGACCAAGAATGACAAAGGCAAAGCTCTTGTCACAAAGCAGAAAAGCTGGACAGACACCTCAGACTCTGAAAGTGAGGAGAACTATGCATTGATGGCAAATGCTGATAAATCAAGTTCTGAGAGCAGTTCTGAAGCTGCTGAAACAAAGGTACCTCAGACTACTTATGCTTTTCATACTGATGATATTGATGAGTTGAGAAGATATCTTAAAACCATGTTTGTTAGTTATAGAGATCAAACTTTAACATGTGAAAGATTAACTTCTGAAAATCTTGCTTTTAAGAAAAGAAATGATTTCTTAGAAAAAGAGTTAGTCATGTTTCATCAAACTCAGCAGGATAGAGATAATGCTTTTTATATTAGGGATGAAGTGCTAAAAATGAATGAATCTCTAAAAACTGAGTTAGAAAAGGAGAGAGAGATTATCAGAACTTGGACTAACTCTGGCAAAACAACTCAAAATTTGCTAAGCAGTGGAAACTGGAAAGAGGGTTTAGGCTATGGAGTAAATGAAAAAGGAACTGTAGAAATTAAGCCTGTTGATAAGCAAAAGCCGAAGTTAAAACCTGTTAAGTTTGTAACTGAAAAATCCGAAAATGAGAAATCAGAAGTTAAAAAGGAATTAGCTTCTGACAAACTAAAACAGGAAAAGACAGCTGAAGTTAACATAGGCTTAATGACGAAGAAGCAGCTTAAGCATAAGCTGAAAGATGTTAAGGATGCAAACAAGGTAAAATCACCTAGGAAAAACAGGAATGGAAAGGAAGGTGTGAATAAAAGCAATAACTATAAATCTGTTCCTGATGCTCCTAGGAAAGCATGTCATAACTGTGGAAGTTCTAACCATCTGGCTTCTTTTTGTAGGAAGAATAAGAATATTAACTCCTTATCTACAAAGTCAGGAGTTAAGAGTCAGTCTGTTAGATACAAACCACAAAATCCTTGTTTTCATTGTGGTAGTTTATGGCATTCCATTTATACTTGTAAGGAATATCATAGTTTGTACTATGATTATTATCAAATAAAACCTTCTTTAAAGAAAGTTTCTGTTGTTCCTTCTAGTATAAGGTCTGATAAGAAAACTGTTAACATAAAATCTGATGTTAAATCCGCTGCAAATGTTAACAAACCTAAAAAGGCCAAAGGATCCAAGCAAGTCTGGGTCCTTAAAACTAATAATTAGTGGTCTTTTTGATTGCAGGGCAACATGAAAAATATTCTAGTTCTGGACAGTGGATGTTCAGGACATATGACTGGAAATAAGGCCCTGCTATCAGACTTTGTGGAGAAAGCTGGCCCAAGTGTTTCTTATGGAGATGGCAACATTGGAAAAACTTTGGGATATGGCAATATCAATCTTGGGAATGTCATTATTAAAGATGTAGCTCTGGTCTCAGGACTTAAACACAACTTACTGAGTATAAGTCAAATCTGTGACAGAGGTTATCATGTTGATTTCTTTGCAGAACATTGTGAAATAGTTAGTAAATCTAAAGGAAAAATTGTTCTGAAGGGATTCAGGCGTGGTAACATTTATGAAGCTAAGCTTTCAACAAGTTCTGATGGTTCTGCAATCTGTTTAGTGAGTAGAGCCTCAACTGAAGAAAGCTGGAATTGGCACAAGAAACTCTCTCATTTAAACTTCAACAAGATAAATGAACTGATCAAGAAAGATCTTGTGAGAGGACTGCCAAAATCAGTGTTTGTTCCTGATGGTCTTTGTGACTCATGTCAGAAGGCTAAACAAAGAAAATCTTCGTTCAAGAGCAAGACTGAATCATCAATTCTTGAGCCTTACTATCTACTTCATGTTGATCTATTTGGTCCAGTGAATGTCATGTCTATTGCAAAGAAGAAATATGCGTTGGTCATAGTAGATGAGTTCACCAGATACACATGGGTGTATTTCTTGCACACAAAAAGTGAAACTGCATCTATCCTGATTGATCATGTCAAACATCTGGATAAATTGATCAAAGATTCTGTGAAAATTTTGAGGAGTGATAATGGCACTGAATTCAAGAATTTGATAATGGAAGAGTTCTGCAAAAATCATGGAATAAAGCAGGAATTTTCTGCTCCTGGAACTCCACAGCAAAATGGAGTTGTTGAAAGGAAGAATAGAACTCTAATTGAAGCTGCACGAACAATGCTTGAAGAAGCAAAGCTTCCAACCTATTTCTGGGCTGAAGCTGTGCAGACTGCTTGTTTTACTCAAAATGCAACACTCATTAACAAGCATGGAAAAACACCATATGAGATGGTGAAGAACAAGAAGCCAAATCTCAAATACTTTCATGTATTTGGATGTAAGTGTTTTGTTCTCAAGACTCATCCTGAACAGCTATCCAAGTTTGATCTAAAAGCTGATGAGGGAATCTTTGTAGGATATCCACTTTCTACAAAAGCCTTCAGAGTCTATAATTTGAGAACAAAAGTGGTCATGGAATCTATCAATGTCTCTTTTGATGACAAGAAGATCACTGGACTTGAAGATTGCATTGATCATAATAAGCTGAGATTTGAAAATGAAGATTCATATTCTGATACCTCAAGTCCTGACAGTCTAAGTCCTGATACTGTAAATTCTGATGGATTAAACTCTGATGTTATTGAAACTGTGGTGACTACGTCAAAGGAAGATGCACCATTGCAGGGGGAGCATACTCAAGATTTTATCACATCTCAAGAAGCATCAGAACATACATCTGGCTCGTCAAATTCTGATTCGTCAAGTTCTGATAAGCCAAGTACTGACAGTGCTGAAAATCTAAATACTGAAGGATCCAACTCAGAGAGCATAGTTTCAGGGGGAGCATCAGAAAATGAAATCGAAGACAGCATGAATTATGGGGGAGCATCCAGTTCTAGAGAAAATCTTCCATCTGCAAGGAAGTGGACAAAATCACATACACCTGATTTAATAATTGGAAATCCTGAGGCAGGTGTCAGAACTAGAACAGGTACTTCGAATGAATGTCTTTACAATTCTTTTCTCTCTCAGTCTGAGCCAAAGAAAGTGGAAGAAGCTCTTCAAGATGCTGATTGGGTGCAAGCAATGCAGGAAGAGTTGAATGAATTTGAAAGAAACAAAGTCTGGACCTTAGTGCCAAGACCCAAGAATAGATCGGTTGTTGGTACAAAGTGGGTATTCAGAAACAAAACTGACAGTGATGGCATAATTGTAAGGAACAAGGCAAGGCTGGTTGCAAAAGGATATTCTCAACAGGAGGGAATTGACTATGATGAAACATTTGCTCCAGTTGCTAGGTTAGAAGCCATAAGGATATTCATGGCTTATGCTGCTCACAAAAAGTTTACTGTCTTTCAAATGGATGTGAAAAGTGCTTTTCTCAATGGAGAATTGGAAGAGGAAGTATATGTTGAACAACCTCCAGGCTTTGTAGATTCCAAACATCCAGATTATGTCTACAGGCTTGATAAAGCACTTTATGGACTTAAGCAAGCTCCTAGAGCATGGTATGAGACTTTAGCTCAGTTTCTTCTGGAAAGTGGATTCAACAGAGGAACTATTGACAAAACATTGTTCTATCTCAACCATGGCAAGGACTTACTTTTGATCCAGATTTATGTTGATGATATCATTTTTGGGTCTCCAAATGCCAAACTTTGCAAAAAGTTTGCCAATCTAATGCAGTCAAGATATCAGATGAGTATGATGGGAGAACTTAGTTATTTTCTGGGCCTTCAAGTCAAGCAGAGTGAAGAAGGAACTTTTATTTGTCAATCTAAGTACACCAGAAACTTGCTGAAAAAATTTGGAATGCAAGACTGTTCAAGTGCATCCACTCCCATGGCCACTGCAACAAAACTGGATAAGGATACTGGTAATTCAGTAGATATTACTGATTACAGAGGTATGATTGGCTCACTTCTCTATCTAACTGCTAGTAGACCAGATATCATGTTTGCTACCTGTCTTTGTGCAAGATTTCAAGCAGATCCAAGAGAACCTCACTTAACAGCTGTAAAAAGAATCTTTAAGTATCTTAAAGGAACAGCTGATCTAGGATTATGGTATCCTAGAGAATCAGATTTTAAATTAATAGGTTACTCAAATGCAGATTTTGCAGGTTGCAAAATTGACAGGAAAAGCACAAGTGGAAGCTGCCAATTTCTTGGAGGCAGATTGGTTTCTTGGTATAGCAAGAAACAAAAGTCAATTTCCACATCAACTGCAGAAGCAGAGTATATTGCTGCAGGAAGCTGCTGTGCACAGATTCTCTGGATGAAGAATCAGTTACTGGATTATGGGTTAACATATTTCAAAATCCCTATTTACTGTGATAATCAAAGTGCTATTGCTATGACAGGTAATCCAGTTCAACACTCTATGACAAAGCACATCAGCATCAGGTACCATTTCATCAGGGAACATGTGGATGAAGGTACAGTGGAATTGCATTTTGTTCCCACAGATCAACAAGTAGCAGATATCTTCACAAAACCACTGTGTGAAGCTACCTTTTCAAAATTGGTAAATGAACTTGGAATGATTTCAGGTTCTTTCTCTAAATCTGCTTAAACTTGTTCTATGTTATCAGACTTTATGATCAGTATTTACAGAATTAATCTCTTTGTATATTCTGTGCATTAATTGATAAATGTCTTCAAGTACTGACTGTTGTCTGATATATGTGTCTAAACTCTGATAAGTGATATGTCTGTTTCAGTAACTCTTCTATCCTATGAGGATAACTGTGCTAGATACTGACCTACTAGTCTTCAATAAACAAATGATCCCATGAAAGAAGTAGTTATTTCTGTGGAAATCTTATGACACAAGCAAATTCTGATAACTGAGCTTAGTTAAGTTTACTTTGTATATCTTATTACTAAGTCACAAATTAGAATAATGCTACTCATCTGTTTAAGTTCTGATTCTAGTAAAACTGCTGAATGTACTAAGTGCTGATAAACCTCACTTATCAAAAGAAGAAGAACAATAATCAAAGAATAATATCAGGTACTCCTTTGAGATCTAGAGTAAAAATGTGAAAGGGACGACCCAAGTGCATTGCTGGTATTAAGTAAATATGCATTAGAAAAGCAAAATATTTTCTTGGTGACTTTTCACACTCTATGATTACTGGAGAAATACTCTGATAATAGCATAAATTCTAATAAACAGTCGTGACTCACTTACACTGAGAAGCCTCTGTAAAATAGAATTTCAAAAGATGCATAAAATTAGCACAAAAACAGTAGAGGTGAACTCATGCATGAACTCATTTATCAGTAGGTTTCAGGATAATGACAGATCTTTAGCAAAATTTTAATTATGACTTATTTCTAAGATGTACTGAAGTAGATCAGACTTTACTCTTTGTCTGTTATTTAGCTTAATGCACACACACATCACTCCATATGAATGATGAAATTTCTGTGGTGGTCTATGTTATTTTAGATAAACAGTCATTGTGTCACTTCTGCACAAATTCTGAGGACAAGTTCTAGTTACACGTTCTGATGATTAATTTCTGACGTTCATAACTAAGAACTTGTATGAGTATTTACTAAGATAGATATTCCTTGTTCGAGTTAAGACATTATGTTCTGATGACTGTTAAGTTCTGATATAGGTCTAAGTTCTGATTTTTCAGTCTAACCCTTTACTTGACTTATCTGTAAATAAAATTTGGTAACAGTCTCAGATTAATTTCGAAATGTTGAAGTGGAAGATTAATAGTCTATGGTTAAAACATAATGGCACTCGTTCTTGAACAGTTCACTCTTGTTCCATGTGCACATTCCTTTTCCAATGACTGTTATTCTTTTTCAAAGTCTAGGGAGACGAGGTAGATTTAATTCTACCTGTCTGCATTCAATATCTTCGCGTCTCCTTGCATTCTCTTGCCTATATACACAGCCACTTCACATTAGTCTTTTCATCACACTTGTATCACAAATTCAGTCTTGTTTTTCATTTACTATCACAAATGGCTGAATTTGGCTGGTTCTACAATTACGGTGATGAGACTGTGCATGTCTTTTTGAATGGAATTCCAACTCCCTACCCTATCACCAACATCCCTCACAATCTCTGGATTCAATTTCCAGAGGTTATCAAACGTGATCTGGTGGCCGTTCGAAGAGACCTTCACCTTCGTCGTATCCGTCAGCAAGAGCGAATCATACGACTCGCCATCTTGTTTGTCGAAGATAGGAAGAGGAAGATGACTTAATCTCGTCTTCTTCCTGTTCTTCTTCATCCTCAGCTTTGTCAGGCTTCTTAGCTAGGACTAAAGCTGTTGACGTTAGGATTAGAAGCTTAGGGAAAATCTTGTATTGATGTAATTTCTATTTCATTTATGTATTGACTTGATATATTAATGAAAACTGTTTTTACTTCAAGATTTTGTCTCTGAGTTATTTTATCTTGTGTTGTTAAATCCTGCTTGATATTCTGATGACCATTTAAATTTTGTCTTAAGTTCTGATTTAAGTTCTGATTCTTTGTCAGCACTTATTCATCGAAATTATCTCGGTCATTTTTAACATGATTCATTTTCAGAATATTAATGTTGCAGTGCAAAATAACCAATCAGTGATAACGGGTTAAAATTTGAATTGTTTCCCTTGATAAATGGAACAGTTTTTCCTTGAAACTCGGCAAATGGGTAAGTATTGATTACTGTTTTCTCGAGCCCAGTAACTATCCGTTATTACTGCATGTCTGACAGGTGTCCAACGGTAATATTTCTTTTGTATAAGTACAGCAGAGAGAAGATTTCTTTAATCTTTTTAATTTCTTCATCTTCTATCTCTCTTCTTACTTTTACTCTCCTTCACTTTACTATTTCCGTTGTTTTCATACAGATATTATCTCAAACACCTAACAGGCATACTTGAATTTCAATATTTTTCACATGGCACCAAAGGATTTAATCATTGATGGAGCAAAGTTTGTTCCAAACAACTATGCAGCAATTCTTGATCATGCTGACGCTCCATCTGAATTGCATTTTGTGCAAGATCTTCTTGCACATAGTGAGGTTGGGTACGCCTTAACTCAGCCTGAATTATTTTCAAGTCAACAAGTTCTGCGGTTCTGGAGGACTGGAATTTTTGATGATGGTGGTAAACGAGGAACTCCCAGTATTATCTTCCAAGTGGGTGATTCTTCCTATGTAGTCACTCCTGGTACAGTACGAAGAGCATTACATCTTCCAGAAGATTGTACCTTCTCTATACCAGAGGAATCAGAACTTCGGGGGTTAATGACTGATTTGGGATATGAACAGAGTCTGACGAAACTTGGACAGTTGAAACGGGCTCATATCAGAAGAGAATGGAGTTTCTTCTTCGATTGCATCACCAAGGCTTTTGGGAACAAATGTTCTAATTATGATGCTATCCCAATTCTGAGTCAGCACATCGGGTATGCTATTATCCATCAAACTCATTTTGATTTTGCAACTGGAATAATTGGTTTTATTGGGGATAGGATGACAGAGGATCGAGATGTTGTTTATTTTGCTAGATTCTGTCAACTTATTTATACGTATTGTACTGCTGAACCCCAGTTAGTCAGCACTCAAACCCCACCTTTTAAGGTTGCAAAAAGGTACTTTAACGACCTGATAAATGCTGACACAAAGAAATCAATGGTGAGACAATTACAGATTCCTCAGTCTGTGAAACAGATTCTGGTAAATGCTGATCCAGCTACTTACAAATCTGTTTACTCAAATGTTCAACCAACTCACCATAACCAAAATCCATCAACCTCAGTCCCTACCTCTCATTCTACTCAACCTACCCTCAGAACTTATCTCAAATCATATCTCTCCACTTCACAGACTGCTCAACCTTCTTCTTCAGCACCTACTGTGAAGCCTACATCCTCTAAGCCAAAGAGAACAAAGACTGTTCCTCAAACATCTCAGAAGAAGAGGAGGATTACTTTGAGAGATGAAACAGATTCTGAAGATCAGGTTCCTTCTTCAGAACCTATGATTTATGAAGCTGAGAAGGCAACTTCTCAGAAGGATTCTGCAATTGGGGGTTCTAGGCTTCTCAAGAGGCTTAGACGTATGACTGTTCCTGCAACTCCCAAGGAATCCAAATCAACAAGGAAGTACAAGAAACAGAGGGCACAGAGGCCAGTTTCAGATGATGAGGAGGAAGCAGCTAAGGAAGGGGATCAGGAATCTCTGATCTCACAAGACAAGGAATTTGCTCCAGTCACTTCTTCTCCATCAATTCCATTTAAGGAACCTGTATCTGACAAGGCTAATTTACCTTCTTTATCTCTTGTTGATCCAGGCACAAGTGCTGAAATTGATATTCAGAACTTGGTTGTGCCTGAAATACTTTTCTTAGAAGCTCCAACAGCAAATAATCCTTCCACAACACCTGTTACTGATGCTGTTCAAACTCCTGAGTTATCACTAACACCTTCTCTGCATCAAGATGATGATCAGATTTTAGGTGAGCATCAGGATATGGCTGTTGATCAGAACTTAGTATCAGATCAGCAATTAGAGGATGTTGAAGCCTCCATTGCTACTCATACAGTTGTCTTATCAGAAGATACTGATTCTTTAAGTTCTGATGCTGCAAATGTTGGAGATACTGGTGAAGCTGCTACAACTGTAGATGCTGATGCAGCAGGTCCTTCAGGACATACTCCTCCACTGACTCTTCCTAAGTCTGAACTGCTAAAGGAGTTTGTTATCAGGGATGCACCAGTACCTTGGAGTGAAACTCCTGCAGGACAGGAGTGGACTAAGGAATGGAACTCAGTTTCATGTGTTCCAAATGCTTTACATCTTGCTGAGCACTTGACTAAAGCTGATGAAATGTTAAATTCTGATGATTTTAAAACCCAGCTTAGAGTCACTGCATTGAGTACTAAACATCTACAAGGTCTTCATTCCAACACTCATGCAGAGCTACACAAGATTCAGGAGAACTTTATTAAACAGGAACAAGTTTGGAAACTTGATAAGAAAAAGTTCTTCCAACCTACCATTGACAGGGTTGCTTATATTGAGAAAACTCAAGAGAAGCAACAAGCTCAGATTGATCAAATTCTGACAAATCAAGCTTCTCAGCAATCGCAACTTACTGAAATCCAGACCTCAGTGGAACTACTTATCTCTCTTTTATTACCTGCTGATGCCAAAAAGGGGGAGAAGGTAATTAAGTCCAAATGCAAAACCAACAAGTCACTGCAAGGACAGGATGATGGAAAAGATGACCAAGGAAACTCTGGAATGGGTAGTGGTCATAGTCAAGGTAGAAGATTTACATCAAGACAAGCTAGTCACAGAATAAGTTCTGATACTGGGAAAAGAATAAGTTCTGCTGCTGGTAAAAAGGATAAGTTCTGATGAACTTCTAGATCTTGATGAGGAAATGTCAAGACAGTTATTTCTTCAAGAAAATCCAGGGATGGACTTGGAAAGTTTAAAGGAAGAAGAAGCCAGACTTAAATCAGAGAAAGTCACATCTAAATCTGAAGCTTCTGGTAAAAAGTTACTTCCAAAACCTAAAGGCATTGTGATCAAAGAGAGGATACATACTGAAGAAACTTTGGCTAGATCACAACCACAGATAGATCCAAGATCCAAGGGTAAAGAAAAGGTTGGTGAACCTATCAAGCCTTATGTACCTCCTGAGGAAGAAGAAATTACTGATGGAAAACATAATCTTGCTCTGACTTCAAGAAAAATTCTTAAAACAACCTCTGACATGGCTCAAGTTGTTCAGAGTCAAGAAATTGTAAGTTCTGATATTCAGAAGAAGCAAGTAACCTCTGACAGTGCTCAAGTTAACTTGATATCAGAAGATAAATCTAAAACACTCCTACCAGGATTCACTAAAGCAAAACAGACTCAATCTTTGAAGACTACTTTAAGTGGTTTTGAAGCAAGAGTAGTTACTGGAAAGGAAGCTAGAGATAAAACTGGATTGGGAAGTGCTGATGAAAGAAGAGTACACAACACTACTGATGATCCAACTTCCTTGAGTGAACCAGGTATTGGAGCAACTCCTGAGAGATTGAATCAACTAGAATCTGTACAGATGGTTTACCATACCTACTTGAAAGAATACATCATGTTGTATTTCATGACAGATGGTAGGGTTTATCATATAAGACAAAATGCCATTCCATTGAAGTATTTTGAAGAATTGGAGCATGTATTATTCTTACTTCAAGTGGATGACAGAATAACAGAGACTGCTGCAAACTACTTAAAGGAACAGATTCAGAGACAGAAAAGACTTTATTCTGTTAAGTCTGACAGCAGATATGTTCCAAAGTACAGAAATCACAATGGTGATATTGTTGATATGAAGCCTAATACTGCACAGATCAGAACATATCTTGGTATTAAGGGGCTTGAATTCAATCTAGAGTCTAACAAAGCTTATGTCATAAGACTAGATCGGGAGTTGAGAAAAGCAAAGATTAATGATCTCAGAGCTGCAATATTTCAAACTGGTGAAGATACTGCAGAGCTTAAAGATGTCAAACGGAGAATGATTGATGAACTCAGATATGCTGAGAAATGTTTGTTGAAGAATTATCTCAGAACAACTCCTGACATCAGAGAGATCGGAAAATGATGAAGCCAAGTCGAAGATCTACAACTGCTTAAATTCTGATATTTATACAGGTTGAAGTTGTTATCAGAAGTTGAATTGGTAAAAACTTTAAGGACTGTAAGTTGTAGTTATCTTGTCTATTTCTCATGCATTTGTACTTAATGTTTTTGACATCATCAAATATCTGTTAAACTTGTATATTTTGTTAATTTACAAGTTGGGGGAGATTGTTAGATATATTTGATAATGTCATGGCTAATATGTTTTATGTTTAGATTTCAGATCTTATTTGAACAGAACAAATCAGTACTTAACTGATCAGTACTTATACTGGAAGTCAGAACTTAAGGTACTGGAAGTCAGAACTTAAGGGATATCAGTACTTATGTTATCAGGAGATAGATATCAGAACTTAAGTGCTGAAGGACGATCAGATAAGGACAGTAGCTGATTAAAGTTAAGAAGATCAAGATAAACATAAGAAGAGATATGCATGAAGAAGGAATTCCGTGAAGAATGGAATACTTGGAATAGAAGATATCTGATTGATATATTTTAGGAAGCAGAATTATATTCCATATCAATTAGCGAATATCTTGTAACTGTGTAGTATATAAATACAGAAATAGAGTTTACACTAGAGGTGTTATCATTATCGAGAATATTATTTATTATAACTCTAGAAGCTCTCGTGATATTTTGTTCATCACTGAGAGATAACAGTTCCAGATTGTAACAGAGTTTATTGTTTAAATAAAGTTTGTTTTCTGTTACATAAGTTCTTGAAGTTTGATTTGATTGTAATAAACACTGTATTCACCCCCTCTACAGTGAAAGTGTGACCTAACATATCTTGGACAGAAGAAGAAACTACGAAAGCCTCCAGTGAAGTATGCTTTTGTTGGTAAGAAGGCTTGGAAAAATTTTGTTGCTGAAAGGACTACCTCGACATGGAAGGTATATGCTAAAGAGATCGATCGTGTGTTTATATCTGTGTTTTATTTATGTTGTGAACTGATATTTTTATGTATTATAAATATTTTAGGAAAAATAGCATGTTAATATTATTTAAAATGTTTGTTGTAGTCACTTAGTGAAAAACAAATGGAGCGGGTGAGCAATCGAAAATATCCTCACCGCACATCTAGAAAGGGTTATGTTGGATTGTTAGAACAAGAGGTAACCTCTGTTTAAGCATTGAACTTAAATAGTTGCATTCTACATATATTGTTGTTTTAATATTTTTTGATTTTAATCAGCAAAAGAAAGGAACCTTGGCTCTCGATGAAGAACCTGATCGGGCTCTTATGTGGCACAAGGCTCGTAAGGGAAAACTTGATGATGAGGAGGTTGTTCCAGAGCTAGCTGAAATAGGGAAAAGAATTGTGAGTATTTAACAAGCAACGTTAATTTTTTTAATGCAATTCAATTCAGTTCTAATTTTATTATTTTTATGAGGAGGTTCATTCAGTTCTGATTTATATGTTAACATTCTCATGACAGGAGAATTTACTGGAGCTGCAAAGTAAGGGGGAATTCATTCCTTCTGGGAGTCAAGATGTGTTAACTACGGCCTTGCAAACTCCCGAACATTCGGGGAGGGTTCGAGGAGTTGGAGGCTTTGTTAGCCCATCAATTTTCTTTAATTTACCAAATGGAAAAAGAAGTAGAATAACCAAAGCTGAGCTATTGGCCCGGGATTGTGAGAGGGATGCAGAGTTGGAGAAGGCCAAGCAAGAGATGGCAAAGGAAATGGAGAAGACAAGGCAGGAGTTGGCTGAACTGAAGGGCTTACTCAGTAAAGCAAATATTTCATCTCCTCTGGTTTCGGAAAAAGCAAGTTGTGATGCTCAAATAGTTGATGATGAAATGGATCCTTTTCCACCAGAGAACAAGATAAAATAACAAGCACATTTATTTAATTTAGCTCGACATTATTCAAGCATTCGTCATAGTTACTCGTTAAATATATATATGTGTGTAGGTTGGTCCACGAAAATGTGAGTTGGCTGTGGGCACAATAGAAAATAAGGTGGCATTTGGCTTATTGTTTGACGATGATGACATGAACAAATCTATTCACGGATTGTCAAAGCAGCCTGGTTGTGCTCGTGTCTCAGTGGATGGGCCAATCCAAGGACAAGCCAAGATTCCTGTTCCGGTAGTCGGTGAGATTAAAACAGTAGAGCAGGCTGTTGGCTCCTACGTCTCATGGCCCCGCGACTTAATCATATTCCCAGATGCCCCTGCTACCGCGGTATATATTTTTACATCTATGTTTTATTGGATCTCGCACTATTATATTAACTCTATATTTGTTTTAATAAATTTGATAATATTTTCAGAAAAGTAAAAGGAAAGGGAAGGATCCTTTAACTGATTTGCATAAGGTTCAGTCCTTATTTGAGAATATGGAAATCAATTAAAAATGTTCCGAAGCGCTTTCGGTTGTTGTATAAACATGCAACGACATTCATGAAGTCCACTAGAAACTCCATTCAAATCCCGTGCGATGCGGAGGTGTTTGGTGTTGAGAAAAGAATTTTCATTTTGCATGAAAATATAATTGCTTTGCTTGAGTTTAAAATGATTGGCCAAGCAGCAATTTCTGCATACATGGCGTGAGTAGTATAAATTTTTTAATTATTGTCTTGTCTTCTTGTAGATAATTTCTGCATTTATATTCTTGTTTTTTTTATAATTTCATTTTATTTGCAATGCAGATACTTGCATTGCATGGTTTGTGAAAATGAAAATTTGGAGCAATTTGCTTTCTGTGATCCCGGAGTCTCGTTTACCTTGAACAACAATTTTGAAGATAATTTGGTTAGTCGATTTAAAGAGGGTAATCCTGATCGTCTCTTTTTTATGCCACATAATAGCAAGTAAGTACATAAAAAATATCTTCAGATTTATTATAAATCGCTTTATTTATTTATTTATAAGCATGAAATTCAAAATGATATAATTCTGATATTAATTCTGTTTATTATAAATATTTATAAAAAATAGCTGCCATTGGATATTGGTTGTGATTTGGGCGGGCGAGGTTTTCATACTCAATCCTCTGCCTAGTTCAACTACCTATCCCGAGTTGGAAAAAGCAATATCAAGGTATTTGCATTTAATTTCGAGTGATTATTTTCATTATTGAGATATCAATCAATTTGTGTTATTGATACTGCTAAGATGACAGGGCTGTGATTGCGTTCAATATTCAGGCCGGAAGGGGAAATAAAGCACTGACTATCAGATATGTTACCGTAAGAACCAGGGGCATTAATTTACTTATTAGTCAGAGTTTTTTCGGTTAGATAGGGGCATTAATTTACTTATTAATTGGTCTGAGTTTTTTGAATTAAATAGGGATGCCCCAAACAGCCCGGTGGAACTGAATGCGGCTATGTTGTTATGTGGTATATGAAAGAAATTGCCATGGATAATGAAATGACATTTATCGAAAAGGTAAATTTTTTTGCTTAATTCATTCTTGATATAACTGGTGTACATATAATTTGTGGTAGAATTCATTGTTACTAATTCCTGTGTGTTACACTTTTCAGTGGTCGAAAAAGAATCGAAAGGTGACTGTTGCCAAGGCTGAGCTGGACGAGGTTCGATGTGAGACTCTTAGCCATATCGAGTCCTTCTTATAAAAAGGCCTAATCTGCAGCTCCTTTATGTAGACTGAATTTGTAAGAATTTGTAAGAGCTACTAGTGGTTTTTGTTGATAAATATAATGGGAGAACTTTAGTTGGTAAATTTCTGTTTGGGATGAACTATGTAAATGATCGATGGTGGATGTCTAGTACTTGCTATTGCAGTTATGTAGTTTGTTTGGATTATGAAGTTTGGTTGGTGGTGGATATATGTACGTAAATGGTATAATCTATGGTAAATCAATGAATGTATGTTTGTTTTTGCGTTTGTTTTGGTTTGGTTAGTTTTGGAATGGTAAAATGGCAGTTGGTATGTTTTTGGATGACTCTTGTTTGGGTGTTGGGCATTTGATTGAAACAGGGGATTCATGAATAAAAAAAATAAACAAACATCACTTCATGAACAAAATAACTGATGTAAAATGTAGTCAAATAAGACATTTCATTTAATAAACTGATATCATAAGCAGGCACATATATCAGCTCACAAGAAATGACTGATGTAAAACTATATAATAGATATCACATTTTGAAAGAACTGATGTTAAACACACACAAAGACATCGGTTCCATTAAAAAAAGAAAGGTACGACATCGCTTCTGATAAAAGACTGATGTAATATGTTAAGTTACACATCAGTTTAACAAGTTTTTCGATGTTAATGTATCATATTGCTTTATATGTGATAAGTTTAAAATGATATACATGACATATGAATGAATAACTGAAACCATAGTGAAGGTATACATTGAAGAAAAATACATCACATTGTTAAGAAAAACGATGTCTAAACTGTGTATAGACATCGGCAAATAAGCGATGTGTAATGCACCTACCTTTCTCATTGCATGCAAAGACATCGCTTGGATTTTAAATAGACATCGGCTAATAAGCGATGTCTATCGAAAAATTTCTAGTAGTGAAAATGATTCTTGACAAAGTTTGATATCAGCTTCTCTTCTGCATTTCTCAGGACTTGAGCTAATGTAGCTCTAACTTGCTTCAGCTCTTCATCTTGACTTCCAATCTGGTAGATTGCAGTCCTAAGTGCTGCAATGTGATTTCTTTCCAATCCATCACCAAGTCTGATTACTCTTGGGTGAGAAGAATCTTCATTATAGCATAGACATTTCCCTTTCAGAATAACTTCTATCTTAGCATAATTCTTCTTCATTGGAATTTCCCTTCCATCATCTTCAACTATCTTTGTAATAAATTCTTCAACCCTTGATCCAGAGATTCTGGATTTATCTTTTATGGTTTTCATTATGAAATTTGACCATCTTCTGGTAACCTCAGACTTTATCTCCAAAAGATAATGAATAAATTGAAGTTCTTAAAGAGATTTGTTCAGCACATCTGATTCTGACATTCTGTATGTCCTTCCATCTTCAAGAAATAGAATCATCTTTTCCTTGTGGTTTTTCTTATCATGAGTATTCATTACCACTTGAGCAGATATAACCTTGTTAAGGTGTTTCTGTGTGTAACCTCCTCAAGTGGATTGTCAATTAATAAAAATGGATCTTTGATAGTTACTTCAACTCATGTTATCTTCTTGGCTTGGTTTGATCCTAACCCAGATCTGTCTCTTACTTCTCTCGAATTCAATCCAACAGTCATGAGATTAGATAGCAGTTGACTTTTCTTAGGATCTGATGGTTTAACATTTTTCCATATGAGTTTCTTCTTATCAACAATTGTCATCTTGTCCAAATCAACTTGAGCTTTGTCAGAGGTTGTTGTCTTGATAAATTTGTCAGGATTTGCTATAGCTCGCTGTTCTGAAATATCTTCACTCTGAACAACTTGAGCTATGTCAGAGGTTGTCTTAGATTCTTCTGTCATCCTTTTTCTCTTCAGAGTTTCAACTGTTTCATCTTCAGCAGCATCATCATCAAAGACTTGAACCATCTTGCACACAGGATCCATCAGAATTTGAGAAATCTTCATCTTCCATGTCTTTGTTGATTCATCAATCTTTGCTTTCCCTTTTTCTTTGGGATCAATTTAAACTTGTGATCTTGTCTTGGGCTTTGAAGCCTCGGTAGTTGACCTTTCCTTGATCACAATGCATTTTTCCTTAGGCCTTGGAGGTTTCTTAGCATCAGAAGCTTTAGATTTAGGATTTGTCTTCTCAGCAGCAAATCTAGCTTCTTCCTCCTTTAGAGTCTCCAAATCCATTCCAGGATTATGCTTGAGAAACAATCTTTTAGCAATTTCTTCATCAAGAGTCTGAATCTTGGGATCCTTATAGTAGACAGTAGTCTCCCTTCCCTTAAGCTTCAGAGTTTGTAAAAAATTCTAAGAGTCTTCACTTCCTGACTGAATCAGAATATTAGAACTTGATATCAGAGCTTCAGCATTCACAGCTTTAGAACTTGTCTTCTTCTATGTAGAAGATTTGCTAGAATCAGAAATTAGTTTCTGTGAAGAAATTTTGATGCTTTGCTTTCCTTGACCCTGATTCTGACTAGAGTTTCCTTGGTCATCTCCTTTATTATCCTTTTTCTTCAGAGCCTTGATTGGTGAGCATTTCGACTTAACTAGCTTCTCCCCCTTTTTGGCATCATCGAGTAAGAGAAGAGAGAGAAAAAGTTCTACTGAATATTGAATCTCATTAAGCTGAGTTTGCTGATTTGCTTGATTCTACAATACTTCATGTAACTGAGTCTATTACTGATCTTGAACATCTGCTATCTTATCAACCTGCTCCCTGAGAGGTTTGAAGATTCTTTGCTTGTCAAGAGATTAAGTCATTCCTATATATGTAGCAGTGTCTTGAAGTTTGTCAATCTTTTCTTGAGTATCAGAATGAAGACCTTGAAGGTGTCTAGTACTCAGAGTAGTGACTTTGAGTTGAATCTTAAAATCAGAACTTGTCATCAACTCTTCAGCCTTAGCCACATGTTCTGAAAGAACAGTAGAGCTGGGAAGAAATGAAGTATCATTCCACTTGTTGATCCATTCTGCTCCTCTAAATGTTTCTACCCATGAAACAGGAGCAGCTTCCTCTTCAAATTGAAAAAGAGCTTCCTTGCCTTGGTTAACTGGAGAAGAGTCTCCAGAACTTGCCAAATTCTCCTCATCTTCTGACAGAATCAGAGGTTGAGTAATAGAGATAGATTCTGATATTGTTACAGTTGGCTCCAAGTTTTTCTCATTATCATCCAGATTCAGAATTGGTGTAGAATGTTCTTCAGCATTTAGTATTGGAGAAACAGGTGGAGTTGACTCTGTTGCTGGTTGTGCTTCCAGATACAAAACATTTGGAATATTCAACTTGTGAATGTCAATTTCAGGACTTAAATATGAATCTTCAACTGGGCCAGTTTCTTTGAATGGAGAGATAGGAGGTGTGATCACTGTGTCTTGAACAGTGTCTTCAGGTTGAGTTGGAGGTGGAACAGATTCTTCTGCAGCAGCTGTCAAAGCTTCAATGACAGTAGGTTCTGATGAGATCAGAGATTCCTGATCTTCTTCCTCAGCATTTGCAGCATCCTCAAATTGAACTTGTGCAATATGCACACCTTCTCTCATCTTCTTTCATTTTGACTTTGGTTTTGAAAGTGTTGCTGGAGCAGTATCTGAACTTGAAGGTCTTTTCCTTTTCAAAATCTTAGAACCCTCAACTTCATTCTGTTTTTGAGAAGTTACCTCTTCAGCTTCTATTGTCACAGGTTCTGATGCAGGAACCTGGACTTGTTCATTCTCATCAGATTCATCTCTCAGAATCATCTTTCTTCTTCTCTTTGGTGGAGATTTAGGCACATAGATAGTTCTTTTAGTTTTGGATTTGAGAGGTGAGGCTCTGATAGTAGGTGCTGATGGTTGTGGTTGAGAGGATTGTGCTGGTTGAGAGTAGGTTCTGATAGTAGGTCGTGGTTGAGTATGGAAGAATGGGTTGGTGGGGGTTGAGAAGTAGAAGGCTGTGTAGGTGCAACATCAGGATATATGGTTGTGTATGTGTGAGGATCAAAATTTACTAAGAACTGTTTGACAGATTAAGGAATTTGGATGGGTCTTAGTATATTCTTCTTATTATCAGCAGATAATAAGTCTGTGAAAGCCCTTTTGTGAAGTTTAAAGGGTTCAATTAACTCACTAAAGGTTTGGGGCTTATCAGAACAACAAAAACTGTAAATAAGTTGACAGAACCTAGCAAAATAAACAGTATTTGGGTACTCTTTCATCCTATCCCCAATAAAACCCAAAATAGCAGTAGCATAATCAAAATGAGTTTGATTAATGAGTGCATACCCTATTTGCTGACTCAGAATTGGAATATCATCAAATTTTAGGCATTTGTTGGCAAAGGCCTTGGTAATACAATCGAAAAAGAAGCTTCACTCCCTCCTAATACGAGGCCTCTTCAGTTGTTCCGCCTTGGACAAACTTTTCTCATAGCCAAGACTGGCCATCATGCTCTGTAGAAGTGGATCCTCAATCTGAGCATTAAAAGTACAATTCTCTGGCAAATACAGAGCTTGTCAAACAGTCGACAGGGTAACCAGATGCTCATCTTCCCCAGTTGTGAAAATGATGCTTGGAGACCCATCTTTACCACCATCATCATAGACTCCATACCTCCAAAATCCAGAATTTGCTTGCCTAAGAGGGCCTGTGGTTGGGTCAGAGCATACCGAATTTCACTTCGAGCGAGAAAATCTTGAATGGAGTGAAGTTCTGAAGGAGCCCCGTCCTTGTTGAGAATAGCCATATATTTGTTGGGGATAAACTTGGCTCCATCATAGATAAGATCCTTTGATGCCATTTCTGTGAAAATTAAGTGAAAATTTGTGTGTGTATATGGTGTTTGATAAAATGCCTATTAGAAAGTCCGTTAGAAAATAGAGAGAAGAAGAGAGAGTAAAAAAATAAGAGATAAAGTAAGAGAGAAGGTAAAAGTTTGTATAATCTTTTATCTCTAATATTTATACTTTTTCCACTCAACGACTCTTTTTGGAAGTAAAACCGGCAAAGGTACACCTGTCATGCAGTAAATAGTCAATTCAGTAATTAGAGGGCATGGGAAATGTGCAGTAATTATTGCACATATGCATATGAAAAAACCAACACGCAACCCATTAATGAAATGATTATTACTGTTCTTTTGCACTTAATCATTTTTCTGAGAAATATAACCGTTACAGTAAGCACCAAAAATAAGTCAAGTAAATAAATAATGCCACCTAAGCATCAGGATTTGCATCAGAACTTGACTATTATCAGAATTTAACGGTCAGTAGAACATGGCTTCTGTACTCAAAAAGTGAATGACTGTTTATGTGTTTCTTCACACAAATACTGACTGGTTTCTTCAGAGTTTAATCATCAGAACATAATCAGAACTTGTCCTCAGAATTTATGCAAATAATACTTAACTGTGTATTAGAAACAACTTAATCACCACAGTAATTTTCATCATTCACATGGAGTGATAGTGTGTGTATGTGCAAATGATCAGATAAAGATTAAAGTCTGATAAACTTCAGTATATCTTAGAAATAAGGCATAACTAAGAGAAATGCTTAAAATCTATCTTGAATTGTGAAGTCTATTGTAGAATAAAGTTATGCAAGATTCCACCTCAGCTGTTTGTGCTCATTTTATGCATCTTTTTGAAATTCTTTTGACAAAGGCTTCTCAGTGTAAATGAGTTACAACTGCCATCATAATTTATGCTGTTTATCAGAGTATTTATCCAGTAATTAGAGAATATGAAAAGTCACCAAGAAAAAATAATTTGCTTTTCTAATACATATAACTTAATACCAGCAATGCACTTGGATCTTTCCTTTCACATATTTACTCTAGATCTCAAAGGAGTACCTGATTTTAATTTTTCTTTTCTTTTATTTTTTTCAGATGAGTGAGGCTTATCAAGCATGTAGTTCATCCTTAAGATTTACTAACATCAGAATTTGACTGATAACAAGCAATAATCTAGTTTGTGACTTAGTAATAAGATACAAGAAGTAAATTTGACTAAGATCAAAATCAGAATTTGCTTGTGTTATGGATTTCCACATAAATAACTAATTCAAACATGGGATACATAGTTTGTTAAAGACTACTAAGTCAACATCTAACACAATAATCCTCATTGGATTGAATAATAACAGAACATTCAAAACACTTTCACAGTTTATAGAATCACATCAGATAATAAGCAGTGTTTAATAAGATACTATTTAAGGACATATTACATTGAGATTAGAAAATCTGTAAACACTGATCATAAAGTCTGATGTATGAGAATAAAAACTAAACAGATTTTGAGAAAGAACCTGAAACCATTCCAAGTTCATTTACCAGTCTTGTAAAATTAGCTTCACATAATGGTTTTGTGAAGATATCTTCTAGTTGTTGATCTGTTGGAATAAAATACAATTCCACTGTACCTTCCATCACATGTTCCCTTATGAAATGGTACCTAATGCTGATGTGCTTTGTCATTGAGTGTTGAACTGGATTTCCTGTCATAGCAATAGCACTTTGATTATCACAGTAAATAGGTATTTTAGAAAATTCTAACCCATAGTCCAGTAACTGATTCTTCATTCAAAGAATCTATGCACAACAGCTTTCTACAACAATATATTATGCTTCTGCAGTTGATGTGGAAATTGATTTTTGTTTCTTGCTAAACCAAGAAACCAATCTGCCTCCAAGAAATTGGCAGCTTCCACTAGTGCTTTTCCTGTCTATTTTGCATCCTGCAAAATATGGATCTGATTAACCTATTAGCTTAAAATCTGATTCCCTAGGATACGACAATCCTAGATCAGCTGTACCCTTGAGGTACTCAAAAATTCTTTTCACAGCTATTAGATGAGGTTCTCTTGAATCAGCCTGAAATCTTACACAAAGACAGGTAGCATACATGATATCTGGTCTATTTGTAGTTAAATAGAGTAAAGAGCCAATCATACCTCTGTAGTTAGTAATATCGACTGATGCTCTAGTATCTTTATTTAACTTGGTGGCAGTAGCCATGGGATTTGATGCAGTAGAACTGTCTTGCATTCCATATTTCTTGAGTAAATTTCTGGTGTACTTGGATTGATTTATGAAAGTACCTTCTTCAGTTTTCTTGACTTGAAGTCCCAGAAAATAGCTAAGTTCTCCCATCATACTCATTTGATATCTTGACTGCATTAGCTTTGAAATTTTTTCACAGAGTTTGGCATTTATAGAACCAAAAATGATATCATCAACATAAATTTGGACTAAAAGTAAGTCCTCGCCATGGTTGATATAGAACAGAGTTTTATCAATTGTTCCTCTGGTATATTCACTTTCCAGAAGAAATTGTGCCAGAGTTTCATACCATGCTCTTGGAGCTTGCTTTAGGCCATAGGGTGCTTTATCAAGTCTGTAGACATGATTGGGAAATTTTGGATCGACAAATCCTGGAGGTTGTTCAACATATACCTCTTCCTCTAATTCTCCATTGAGAAATGCACTCTTTACATCCATTTGAAAGACTTAAAACCTCTTGTTAGCAGCATAAGCCAAAAAGATTCTTATGGCTTCCAATCTAGCAACTGGAGCATATGTTTCATCATAATCAATACCCTCCTGTTGAGAGTAACCTTTAACAACCAGTCTTGCTTTGTTTCTTGTAATTATGCCATCACTGTCAGTTTTATTTCTGAACACCCATTTTGTACCAACAATTGATCTGTCATTTGGTCTTGGTACTAGGGTCCAGACTTTATTTCTTTCAAATTCATTTAACTCTTCCTGCATTGCTTGCACCCAATCAGCATCTTGAAGAGCTTCTTCCACTTTATTTGGTTTAGTCTGAGATAGAAATGAATGATAAAGACATTCATTTGTTGTTGCTGTTCTAGTTCTGACACATGCTTCAGGATCTCCAATTATTAAGTCAGGTGTGTATGATTTAGTCCACTTCCTTGCAGATGGAAGTTGATCTCTAGAACTAGATCCTCCCCCATGATCCATGCTGTCTCCATCAGCATTTTCTGATGCTCCCTCTGAAGTTATGCTCTCTGAGACTTCAGAATTTGAGTTGGATCCTTCAGAAATTGAAGAATCAGAGTTTCTAGAATTGTCAGAATTTGGCTCATTAGAACTTGATGAATCAGAATTTGAAGAGCCAGTGACTGGTTCTGATACTTCTTAAAAGTCTTGAGATGTGGCATGATCATCAGCTTACACCCCCTGAACAGGTGCATTTGCCTTTGGAACAGTTACCACAGTTTCAATGACAACTCGTCAGAACTTACAGGATCAGGATTTAGGTCATCAGAATTTACAGAATTAGAATTTCCATCTTCATTTTAAAATCTCGGCTGATCATGATCATTGAAATCTTCAAGTCCAGTAATCTTTTTTATCATCAAAAGATACATTGATATATTCCATGACAGCCCTTGTTCTTAAATTGTAGACTCTGAAGGCTTTTGTGGAAAGTGGATATCCAACAAAAATTCCTTCATCAGCTTTTAGATCAAATTTTGACAGTTGTTCAGGATGAGTCTTAAGAACAAAACACTTGCATCCAAATACATGAAAGTATTTCAGATTTGGCTTCTTTTTCTTCACCATCTTATATGGTATTTTTCCATGCTTGTTTATGAGTGTAGCATTTTGTGTAAAACAAGCAGTTTGCACAGCTTCAGCTCAAGCTTTGCTTCATCAAGCATAGTTCATGCAGCTTCAATAAGAGTCTTGTTCTTTTTTTCTTCAACTCCATTTTACTGTAGAGTTCCAGGTGCAGAAAATTCCTGCTTTATTCCTTGCTCTTTGCAGAACTCTTCCATGATTGAATTCTTGAACTCAGTGCCATTATCACTTCTTATTATTTTAACTGAATCTTTGACTAACTTATCCAGCTTTCTGACATGATCAGTTAGAGTAGATGTCGTTTCATTCTTCTTGTGTAAGAAATACACCCAAGTGTATCTTGTGAACTCATCTACTATAATCATAGCATATTTCTTCTTTGCAATAGACATGATATTGACTGGACCAAATAGATCAACATGCAGTAAGTGATAAGGCTCAAGAATTGAGGATTCAGTTTTGCTCTTGAATGAAGATTTTCTTTGTTTTGCCTTTTGACATGAGTCACAAAGACCATCAGGAGCAAACATTGATTTTGGCAGTCCTCTCACAAGATCTTTCTTTACTAGCTCATTTATGTTGTTGAAATTTAAATGAGAGAGTCTCTAGTGCCAATTCCAGCTTTCTTCAATTGATGCTCTGCTTAACAGACAGATTGTAGAATCATCAGAATTTGTTGAAAGTCTGGCTTCATATATGTTACCATGTCTGTAACCTTTCAGAACTACTTTGCCTATAGAATTACTTACAACTTCACAATGTTCTTCAAAGAAATCCACATGATAACCTCTGTCACAGATTTGACTCACACTTAGCAGATTGTGTTTAAGTCCTGAGACAAGAGCTATTGTTTCAATTATGACATTCCCAAGATTAATATTGCCATATCCCAGAGTCTTTCCCATGTTGCCATCTCCATAAGATCAAAGTGCTCATACTCCTGTGTGAGTATTGTCTTCCTGTTCTTTTTAATGGCATTGGTTTCTTGACATCTCACTTCCAATGCATTCCAAATTTCTTTTGCAGTCTTGCATCCAATCACCCTGTTTGACATGATATTATCAAGTGCCCTATGAAGCAAGTGTCTTACCTTTGCATCCTTGCCTCGTGAAGAGATGTCTTCAGTGGTGAGATGTTTCTTTTCTTTGGGAATCATCTTTTGTGGCTTATTCTCAACTGCAACAGAAAGCTTTGTGGGCTTCTGTGGACCATAATAAATTCTGTCTAAATATTCTGGATCTGTAGCTTCCAGAAATATGACCATCTTCACACTCCATACAGGGTACTCAGACACCCTGAGCATAGGAACCCTGATGGATTCATATCTACTGGTGTTGTGAATGGGTTGAACCTTTGCAGGTTCTTGAGGGTCTTGTGTTTTTGATTGATCAGATATGATTGATTGTTTGTTTGGATCTTAAGTGTTTGTAAGCTTAACATATTGGCTCTGATACCACTTGTTAGGCCTCAATGATACTATAGAAGGGGGTTGAATATAGTATCTACAATCAATTCGATTATGAACACAAGTATGTAACACAAAAGAAGTTTATTCAATATATCAAACTTTGTTATAGTAGGTTTAATCTACTCTCTTAGTGATGAATGATATCACTAAGAGCTACTAGGGTTACAAAGAATAATATTCTCGTTAATGATAACACATATAGTGTAAACCCTAAGCCGTATTTATATAGTACACAGTTACAAGATATCTTCTCATTGATATGAAATATATCTCTTCCTAAAATATATCAATCAGATATTATCTTTTACAAGTCTTCTAGTCGTCCAACTCTTCAAGCATATCTTCCTTCGTTTTAGTTCAGATCCTCTCCTAGAAATCAGCTGCACGTTACTCCTGAAGTATATCCTTCCTTAAGTTCTGATATCATAAGTTCTGATATCTTAAATTCTGATATCTTCATGTCTTCAGTAAATACTGATTCCCAGCTAAGTCCGGATAAGTCTTGATATTAAGTTCTGAAACTAAACACATCAGATTAGTCATGACATCACAAATATATCTAACACAGATTGCTCTTTAAAGATCATTACTGGCCGAACTTTCTTTAGCCTGTTTGCAAGGACCTTCACCGCTATTTTATACAATATGTTGCAAAGGTCTATAGGACATAAATCTTTAATCTCTTTAACACTCTCTCTTTTAGAAATAAGAACCAAGATTGTATCATTTATATCAGCTAAGAATTTACAATCAGAGAGACATTCTTAACAACACATGAAAACCTCCCTACCAAGTAAATTTCAGAATTGTTAGGAAAAAGCCTCTATAAACTCTTAAATGGGAGTTTAGCAGTAAGCATCTCATTTTAATCATTCGACACTCGAGCTTCATTGTCATTGTGAGGGTAATCACATATGTTAGCATCTACATCAAAAACCTTGATGTAATGATCTTTGAGTAGCCAACAGAGATCCTTATGGTTAGTCACAGTACTTCTATTATCAGCTTTCAATAGAGATACGTGATTTGTTTTTTTTTATTCGAGGTTTTAGCATGAAAAAATATAGAATTCATGTCTCTTTCTTCCAGCTAATATAACTTCGCTCGTTTTTTTCAGTAAGACTCTTCCTGCAAAAGTAGTTCATTAAGTTTGTCTTTTTCAACAAAGTACCACTACAAGAAAGTCAGAGTATTTTCGACCAACTAAAAATGACTACGGCTAAATTCTACCTTATTTGGTCGATTTTAAGGGACACGGGTAAATTCAACCATTTACGGTCGAATTTAGGAGCAGTCATTTTTAATTGGTCGAATTTAACAGCTAAATTCAACCTATTTTTTATTCGGTCGAATTTAGCAGCTAATTTCGACCGACTTTTTTCGGTCGAATTTAGTAATTTTCCAAAAAAGGGAGGAAACTTCCCACCAATAACTTGAATTTTGAAAAGATAAATTTGACCATTTTTGGTCGAATTTAGTAAATGGTTTGAGCGGGAAATTTCCCACTTTTTTTAAAATGAATGGAAATAACAAATTTGCCGTTAAAGAAAATGCACCAAAAGTTTTTTACTAAATTCGACCAAAAATGGTAGAATTTAGCTAAAAGCGACCGAAATTGGTTAAATTTCCAATTTTTTTTAAAAAAATTGTTTTTGTTTTTTGAATGGTTAGTACATATCATGTAAAGAAAAAATTTAAATTAAATGACACTTTTATTGTTTAAAAAAATTATTTAGGAATATATATAGATATATACATATATATACATATAATATAAGTATGTTGAATTTCTATTTGTGTTATATTTGATAAAATTTTTTAAAAATATTAATTAGTTAAAACAAATACAAAAAAATTGATATATCAAGAAGACATATGCTTAAATTATTTATGAATATATATAGATATATACATACATATATATAATATATATATGTTGAATTTTTATTTGTGTTATATTTGATAAAAAATTAAAAAAATATTAATTAGTTAAAACAAATACAAAAAAATTGATATATCAAGAAGATATACCACTAAATTATATGGATCTTAACATTGGTACAGTTTAATTATTCATAAATATTAACATCAATATGTGATTAAACACTAGTTGGAAATATTATTCAAACTATTTGTTGATTATTAACATAACAAACTAAATAATTTTTTTTCTGACATTTTTGTCATATCACCAGAATATTTCGATCTTGACATCTGTACGGTTGGATCATTTATAAATATTTTAAAAAAAACAAAACATGAATACAGGACTAAACAGTAGTAAGAAGTACTAGTGAAACTACTATTTTACTGTTAAAATAGAAAACCAAATCATTTTTTTCTAAAATTTTTGCTATATCACTAAAACATATAGATCTTGACATCCGTACAGTTGGATCATTCATAAATATTTAAAAAAAAATTGAAATACCAATATAGGATTAAAAACTAGTAAGAAATACTGGTCAAACTACTGGTTGACTCTTAAAATAATAAACTAAATAAATTATATTTTTCTAAAAAGTTTGTAAGATATCATTAAAATATATAGATCTTAACATCCATACGGTTGAATTATTCTTATATATTTTAAAAAAAATTCAAACATCAATACGAGACTAAACACTAGTTAGAAATAATATTCAAACTATTTGTTGATTGTTAAAATAATAAGCAAAATCAATTTATTTTTTTCTGAAAATTTTTCCACAACACCAATATATATATACATATATATATATATATATATATATATATATTGACATCCGTACAGTTAGATCATTAATAATTTTTTTTAAAAATCGAAACATCAATATAGGATTAAACACTAATAAGAAATAAATGTGAGACTACTTGTTAATTATTATAATAGCAAACTAAATAAATTTATATTTTTCTAAAAAAATTGTGATATAATTAAAATATATAAATCTTAACATCCGTACGGTTGAATTATTCATATATATTTTTAAAAAAAATGAAACATTAATGCGGGACTAAACAGTAGTTAGAAGTACTATTCAAACTATTGGTTGATTGTTAAAATAACAAGCAAAAGTAATTTATTTTTTCTAAAACTTTTGTCATATCACCAAAATATATATATCTTGACATTCGTACGGTTGGATCATTCATAATAATTTTTAAAAAAATCGAAACATCAATATAGGATTAAACACTAGTTAGAAATACTGGTGAGACTACTTGTTAACTGTTAAAATAGCAAACTAGATAAATTTATTTTTTTATAAAAAATTTGTGATATCATTAATATATATAGGTCCTAACATCCGTACGGTTGGATTATTCATATATATTTTTTTAAAAAATTGAAACATGAATATGAGACTAAACACTTCTTAGAAGCAATATTCAAACTATCAGTTGATTGTTAAAATAACAGAAAAAATCAATTTCTTTTATTTCTAAAAATTTTATCATAACCAAAATATATATATATTGACATCTGTATGTTTGGATCATTCATATATATATTTTTTTAAAAAAATTGAAATATCAATATAGGGTTAGACACTTGTAATAAATGACGATTAAAGTACTCGCTGACTGTTAAAATAGAAAACCAAATATATTTTTTTAACATTTTGTCATATCACAAAAATATATATTTAAATTAAGAGTGTATGTGAAAAATCAATCTATTTAAATATTTAAATCTTAAATATTTTAACAAATATATGTGTCATATGCATTAAATACAACAATAGATCTTCAATTTAGTTACTAAATTCTACCAAAATTGGTCAAATTTAGGTGCTAAATTCGACCAAAATTAGTCAAATTTAACTGCTAAATTCGACCAAAAATGGTATAATTTACCCGTGTTTTATTTTCGACTAAATCTGATTAAAATTAGTAAATTTGACCATTATTGGTCGAATTTAGCACTTTTCAGAATTGCCATTTGTCACGATTCTATTGGCTGAGAAGAAAACACATGGATTGCCAACTTGAATTAATCTTGATCATTCATTTATTTCACAATCCTTTCATCCCAACCATTCAATTTTTCACCCTCATCTCTTTCTCTTTATATTCCTCATTCAATTTCATTCCTTTATAAAAAATTACACTCATACTTAACCTTACTCTCTAACTACATACACAATCATCCATATTTTGTATATTCCAAATAATATATATATATACACACACACACACATCTCTCATACTAAATCTCCTCTGGTTATATTTCTCCAAATGGCAAATTAATTTAAACCAATTCCGGTGAATTCATTCGATTTACACCAATTCCGGCGAGTTCACCATTTCACAATAATTCCGGCGAGTTCACCATTTCACAACAATTCCGACGAGTTTAACTCCATCACCTTCGATGAGAATTTATGCCATCACCTCCGAAAAATTCATTTTCGAAAACTTAAAAGTAAAATAAGACTTGTATTAATTAGTTCATGTATGTCAACCAATTTAAGTTTATTTTCAATTTTTTTCATATTTGTTTATCATTTGGGTGAGTCAATTTTATAATGTTTGATTTTCAATATGTTACTAAATGATATAAATTGTTGTATTTTAAAATCAATATTACATATTTATGTAATTTTAATATTAGTAAATAAAATTACTATTGTGTCCGATATTATTTTATAATATTACATTATGGAAAATCTAGTAAAAAATTCCAAAAAAAAATTGAGCAACAAAATGCATTCTACTGCATTTTGCAACTGTTTTTTAAAAATCCGGCGCTTACTAAATTCTACCAAATTTGGTCGAATTTAGCAAACTTATTTCGACCAGATTTGGTCGAATTTAGAAAACCTATTACGACCAGATTTGGTCGAATTTAGCGTAGTAATTTCGACCAGATTTAGTTGAATTTAGTATATGTGGTTGAGATGTTTGAATTTTCATGAAAATTTGAAATTGTGTCAAAAAAATTTAGGGATGAGTATTTGCAACCAATTTCGGTCGAATTTAGTTGGTCGAATTTATTTGGTCGAATTTAGTACGGTCGAATTTAGATAAATTCGACCGCACCCCTTATTTTTAACTACCCTTTGTTCGACCAACAACTGGTTGGTCGAAAATAGCTATTTTCGACCAAAATCGGTCGAATTTAGCTAAATTTGACCAAAAAAATTCGGTCGAATTTAGCCAAATTTCTTGTAGTGTACATTTGAATGTTATCATCATCATCATCCTTATATTGAAGAGCAGCAATGGCTCCTTTTTGTTGCAGCACTTTCTCCTTAAACTTGTGGAAACCCCCCCCCACTGTTCCATAAAAGACGAAACATAGATCAGTTTTTGGAATAAATAAGATGAAAGTAGCCCTTGAAAATGTTTTGCCACCTCTTTAGAAACTCTAGTTCTTTCAACCAAGTGTTTTTGAATTTAAATCGGAAATGCTTCATAGAGATGGAAGTGTTCATTAGCTAGCTCTAACTCCTTTGAAATATTCCCCTTTTTGGCGACCTCTTCTTTCATCCACTTCTAGAAGTCTTCTGTATTCTCTCTAGCCCTATAGCTTTCCAACTTTAATTGACCATCAAATACTTTCTACAAAATTGAAAGAGTTTAAAGTTCTAGAAAAACTCGAGTAATTCTATAATTAAAATAAGTAAGTAATTGAAACTTACGCAAATAACTCTTCTACTTCTTTATTTCCAGAAATGAATAAAATATAACGATGCATTTCCAACCACTGAGATACCTTTAAATGTATGGCTTTCCGTCTTTCTTTTTTCGTATACCAATATGGTATTCCAATTTTTCTGGACAACCTTCCAGTTTTCCAGACTTGGTAACATTTAATCCGGTATTGCTACCTAAGAATCTTGAACAAAATGTCAAGCATTCTTCTGCAAGGTAACCCTCAGTGATAGAACCCTCTGGGTTACTTCTGTTCCGCACATAATTTTTTAGTTTGCATAAATACCGCTTAACTTCCCACATGGAACGAAGGTGTGCTGGTCCATGTTATTCCCAGTGAACTAATAATGAGATTTACAGAAGGGGGTTGAATGTAAATCTCAAAACTTTTTCAAGTTTTGAGCAGTTTCTAAGGCTAAGTGTTTTAGTGAGCAAATGTGTGTGAATTGCTTGAAGCTAATACAGACAGATATATATTCAAACACAAATGTAAAGAACACAAAGAACTTAAAAACTTTTCTGGTGGATTTGTTGTTCCACCAGAGATGTGTTATTTCAGAAAATCTGTGATTCAAAGAATTAAATCACAGCTGCGTCCTAGTACAAACTAGATGATTTTCTCTCTGAATTTTTCTAAACAGCTCTGGAAAATTCACCATCTAATTACTAGCTTCTACTTGGTTTATATATCACCAAGTTTACAAGTGAAGACAAAACTGTAAAATACAATAAAAAGATTCTTCACATGTTTCTTCTTCATTTCTCTATCCAATGTAATTTAGGTTTGGCTGTGAATCTTTGAATACTTCCTTGTTTACACCAGAATGGAAATGCTGCATTTTCTTGATTCCTCCTAGAGGCTGCCACATTCCAGTTTGTCTCTGTCAACCCATGTGCATCTGTCAGCTTATGAATTGTCACTATCAACTGCTATTGAACTAAGCATCCGTTGAAGCTTTCATCCGTTGATGACTTTATCCGTTGAAGCTTTATCCGTTGAAGCATTAGCAGTTGAAGCTTTATCCATTGAAGCACTCATCCGTTGATGGATGTTATCCGTTGAAGCTTTAGAGACAACCGTTGAAGCTTTGTTTCTCATCCGTTGAAGGCCTTTAATATCAGTTGATACTACTTTACTTATACAAAATTACAAGGCATGAAATATTTACAATTAGCCCTCCTATTTGCATATCCACTAGTAGTCAACATGACTGATAATTACCCACAACATCTAAGAATTACAACTTAAATACAGAGAATGAAATGTGCTACAATACTAAACTTATTGCTAAGTAAAGCTACTCCTTTAACGGATAGCCAAAATGGTCTTATCCGTTGAGGCTACAAACACTAGATTTCTACTTAAGTGTTTTGTTTAACTTATCATCAAACTAATACACATATTTCTAACAATCTCCCCCTATTTATGTCTACTAGAACTGTAGACATAAATTTGGCTTTATCTTGATGATAACAAAACACTTATCAAACATATGAACTGGAATAAAGTAGAAATTCAAAAGTGCTGTAAAAATGTGTATACTGAGATATAATTGAAGAATTACATTGTTTCTAAGGGTGCTCCTTTAGCCTGAGCAGATTAATTTCTTTTCCTTTGATCCCTTATTTTCTTCCCTAGCCTCCTGTCATTCTCTTCTATTTGGAGTTGGAGTTGTCATGTAGAATTCAGCTTCATCTTCTTCATTGATGTCCAACTTAGATTGCATATCCTTGAGAGTTTCATTACTGGCAATCTTGAGCTGATCTTTAAGTCTGAAAAATCTTCTGACTCCTTTATTGTCTCTGAACTCCATCAACCAATGAGGTGATTTATGAACTGTAATTCCTCTCTCTTGGATGAGTAATGTTCTAGGCAAGGCATTGGGCTCCCACCAAGTTTTCCTTATGCTGGCAATTTTGTTGAGAATCTCAGTTTTGGCAGTCCTGGTAAAGCCAGAATCCCTTTTTATGGCTGAGTAGACTCTAACCAAGGTAGAATAGCCTTCATTTAGAATTCCGTAAAGAGGCCAAGTCCTTTCCCCACTTCCTTTATATTTGAACACTAGTCTTTCTGGAAGCTGTTTGTAGGCATCTATTCCCCTTACTTCCTCCAGCTCATCCAGATAGAGTTCAATGTCTGAAAATTCCTTTATGTCACAAATGCGAACATAATCATCCTTTGAGGCTTGTGGCTTAGGCTTAGGCTTCTGAGTGAATTTGATTGAGGTAAGAGGAGGTGTTGATTTGATTTTTCTTTTCTGTTTCTTTGATGGTGGAGAAGTGGTTAAGAAGGTGGGCAATTTGATGGTGTACCAATCAATTGGTTCCTCCTTAGGAGTGATTGTTTCACCATGGATGTTTATGAAGGGGTTAGGCACAATGGGTTCAGAAATAGAAGGTAGTGGTTTGGATTTTGATTGGGTTTCTTCAGTTTCATCTACCATCTTCCTTTTTGTATTGGCCTTCTTTCTGTTCCCTTTCTGCCATTCCTTTCTTTCCTTACTTTTTTCTTCCACATCATCACTAAGCATGTCCCCCATACCTACATCTTCACCTTTGTCTTCAATTTCTTTCTTTTCTTCAGCTTGACTTGACTTGAGTTGTTTTTCAAGCTTTGCTTGTGCTCTTTTGTCAGCCTTTAGCTTTTTAGCTTCTTCCTTTAACCTTCAGGCTTCTTCCCTTTTGGCTATTGAGAATTTGGGATGTCCTTATATCACACAGATACTCTTTCCCTCTCTAAAGATAATAGCTATATTCATCCTTTCAACCACATCCTTGGTCTCCTTGTGCTTCAAGATATTACCACCCAAGACCTTGTCTTCATCAGGCTTTGGAAGAGGAAAATCCACTTCTTTCAACTGAGCAAGGCTTAGAGGGTTCTTTGTAGAGTCCTTATTGGATCTGTTGTCGGGCGTGAGAACCATAGGTTTCAAATTCTTGGAAGAAGTCTCTCCAACCTTATTCCTCCTTACTGGCTTGAGCTCCATAATGATTGGCTCCACCTTTGTGCTATGCTTCACATATTGTGATTTTGAAGTTGTAAAACCAAAAATTTGTTGCATCCTTTCATTAATTTTCCTCCTTTGCTCTTTGACTTTCATCTCAGCTGCTGCTATCTGGATTAGATCAATTCCATCAAACTTTCCTTTGATTTGAAGTGTTGGAGAAGTGGTGATGGCAGGAACTAGCACTTTAGATATTTGAACTTTTGTTGATGGCTCTCCTTCCCCTTCCCCTTTATTCTCCCCCTTTTTGTTATCATCAAGGGTAGGGGTCAAGCCTTGTGCTTTTGCCAGCTGCAATAGTAGATTTGTCTGAGATTGTTGATTTTGAAGAATGGTGACCACAGAGTCTTCAATGATTTGAGCTCTGTTTTCCAACTTGGCCAGCCTCTTGTCAGCATCAGATTCTCTCCTCAATCTCAGCAACAATTCTTGCATTGTACCATAAGGCGTAACTGAATCCAACTTCTCAGAATTGTAGGATTTCAGATCAGCAATATCCTTTTTGAGTTCATCCACACTAAAATTCTGTCTGATGTGCTGCAACTGCAAGAGATGCAGAGAGTCTAGATGAGCTTGAATAATAGCCTTGGTACCAGCATCTGAAGTGTACCGAAGGGCCTTTTGAATAGCCATAACCTGCTTGATCAAGGCGACACCAAACTGGCCTGGTGTAGATTTCTTTGTTAATGCCCATTCAGGTAAATATGGGACAGGACTTGGGCCTGCATCTCCCCCTAAGTTTATGCTCCCATCCAAAGAATTAGAGTCATCATCATTAGAATTTTCTTCAAATTCTTCAGATGGCTCACCAGCTTGAGAAGGCATCTTATTAACAACAGCTTTATCTCTTTGAAGAGATTCTGAAGTGTGTACTATGTACAAAATCTGCTCTGCCTCCACATTGCCCTGAGTAGCCAACAGTTGATAGGCTGAAACAGGATGAGTAAAAGTGTCAGTATCCAAGGAAATGTTATCAATTTCAGCTTTGTAATGTTGCTGAAATTGTCTTTCCTTTTCAGCATCATCCACAATCATTGACTCGCTAGCAATGGCTGAATCCACCCTTATAACTTCTGTACCTGCTTTTCTCTCATTTTCTCTATATTCTGGCATCAGGGGCTCCCCCTGGCTCACACACACCCTCACCCTCACCTACTAAGCTGGCACTCCCCTCACTCACTTTTGCCATGCTGGAAGAAATAGCATGCATATTTTGACTCTCAACCTCTCCTTTTGCCTGGGAGCAACCCAGCCTCTCACTCAAATTATCACTCCCTTCCCTCAATCATAGAAGTGATTGTACAGTAACCATGTCTTCTACACTTGGAATTGATTCAGTTATATGTGTAGAGACCATCAACGGATAGGGAGTATCCGTTGAAGTGGAAACTGATGATATCAACGGATAACTACTGTTAAGCTTATCCGTCGAAGAACAACTGTTAGGAATATGTGTATTAGTTTGATGATAAGTTAAGCAAAACACTTAAGTAGAAATCTAGTGTTTGTAGCCTCAACGGATAAGACCATCTTGGCTATCCGTTGAAGGAGTAGCCTTACTTAGCAATAAGTTTGGTATTGTAGCACATTTCACTCTCTGGTTTCAAGCTGTAATTCTTAGATGTTGTTAGGAAATAATCAGTCATATTGACTACTAATGGATGTACAAATAGGAGGGCTAATTGTAAATATTTCATGCCTTGTAATTTTGTATAAGTGAAGAAGTGTCAACGGATATTGAAGACCTTCAACGGATAAGAAAGAAAGCTTCAACGGATGTCTCTAATGCTTCAACGGATAATATCCATCAACGGATAAGTGCTTCAACGGATAAAGCTTCAACTGCTAGAGCATCAACGGATAAAGCCATCAACGGATGAAAGCTTCAACGGATGCTCAGTCTCATAGCAGTTGATAGTGACAGTTAACAAAGCTGACAGAGGCACATGGATTGACAGAGATGTGGTAGCCTATTTCAGGAACAGCAGAAAAAGCAGCCGTTTTTAGTCTGGTTCAAAATGTAAAGTCAACAGATAATTCCATATTACACTGGATAAAAATGGAATATAAACAAGTGGAGAACTATTTTCTTATTATACTTTATCTTTGTCTTCACTTGTAAACTTGGTGATATATAAACCAAGTAGTAGCTAGTAATTAGATGTGAATTTTCCCTGAGCTGTTTAGAAATATCAAGAGAGAAAATCATCTAGTTTGTACTAGGAAGCAGCTGTGATTTAATTTTGAATCACAGATTTTCTGAAATAACACATCTCTGGTGGAATAACAAATCCATCAGAAAAGTTTTTAAGTTCTTTGTGTTCATTACATTTGTGTTTGAATATATATCTGTCTGCATCAGCTCCAAGCAATTCACACACACTTGATCACTCAAACACTTAGCCTTACAAACTGCTCAAAACTTGAAAAAGTTTTGAGATTTACATTCAACCCCCCTTCAGTAAATCTCATTGTTAGTCCACTGGGAATAACAATTGGTATCAGAGCAATCTCTTAACATATAAAGAGTTTAAAGATCTATTCTTCTAACATCATGAGTGCACAGAAGAACTCTCCTGTTACCATCATGAATAGGAAGGATATTGGTGTAAAGATTCCAGTCCTGGAAAAGGATAATTATCATCACTGGAAAGTGAAGATGCATTTACATCTTCTTTCTCAAGATGAAAGCTACATCAACTGTATTGAAAATGGTCCTCACATCCCTCACAAGGTAGCCACAGCTGCTACTGCAACAGTTGCTGTTGGACAGTCTATTCCCAAGCCAAGAGCAGAATGGACTATTGAAGACATAGAAGAAATCCGCAAGGATAAGAGAGCCATGAACATTTTGTTTAATGGCTTAGATCAAGATATGTTTGACAATGTCATCAATTGCCAAACTGCAAAGGAAGTTTGGGACACTGTACAAATCATCTGTGAAGGTACTGAGCAGGTCAGAGAGAACAAAATGCAGCTTCTTATTCAACAGTATGAATATTTTCACTTAGAAGAAGGTGAATCATTAAATGATACCTTCAACAGGTTTCAGAAACTGTTGAATGGATTAAAGCTGTATGATAGAGTGTACCAAGTCAAGGATTCCAACTTAAAATTTCTTAGGTCTCTGCCAAAGGAATGGAAGCCCATGACTGTCTCTTTGAGAAACTCTCAAGATTATAAGAACTTCACACTTGAAAGATTATATAGAATTTTGAAGACTTATGAACTTGAAATGGAGCAGGATGAGCTATTGGAAAAGGGAAAGAGAAAAGGAGGAACAGTTGCTCTTGTAGCTGACTGTGAGAAGATGGAAGCCAGGAATGAGGAGAAGACAATGCCAAGTCTCAAAATTGGCACAAGAAAATCAGAATCAAGCAAGGGTAAAGAGCAAGTTGCTGAAGATGAAGACAATTCCAGTCAGGATGAATCTGATGATATTGAAGAACATTTGGCCTTTCTGTCCAGGAGGTTTGCAAAGATGAAGTTCAGGAAAAACACAAAATTCACTAAGCCAAACAAGAACATGGTGGACAAATCAAAGTTCAAATGTTACAACTGTGGCATTAGTGGACACTTTACAAGTGAGTGTAGGAAGCCAAATTCTGAGAAAAAGAAATTTGAGCAAGTTGATTACAAAAAGAAGTATTTTGATTTGCTCAAACAAAAGGAAAGAGCATTCCTCACTCAAGATGATTGGGCAGCAGATGGGGTAAATGAAGATGATGATGTGGAATATGTCAACCTAGCCCTGATGGCTAATTCTGATGAAAATGAAACTAGTTCATCAAGCAACCAGGTAATTACTATTGATCTCTCTCAGCTTTCTAAACATGAATGCAATGAAGCCATAAATGATATGACCAATGAATTATATCATTTGCGTGTTTCCCTTAAATCTCTAGCAAAAGAAAACACTAGGATCAAGGAGAATAACTTGTTTTTAAGTGATAGGAATGCTGTGTTAGAGGATCAGGTAATTGAGCTTGAAAAGATAAAACTTAAATGCCTGACTGTTGAGATTGAACTAGCAGAAGCTGTTAAGACTGTGGAAATTCTTTCTAAACAGTTAGAAAGTGAGCAAGAGGTAATCAAGGCCTGGAAAACAGCTAGGGATGTCAGTGTTCAGATTGCAAAGGTCCAGGGAATTGAATCATTCGGTGAGGATGCCTGGAAGAAAAACAAAAAGAAGTTAGAATTAATCGATGGATTGTCAACGGATGTGGAATCAACGGGTGATGAAAGTTATCTGTTGAAGGAAGAAAAGGAGCATCCGTTGAAGGCTCATCAATTAAAACAGGCAAGTCCTTTTAAAAATAAAAAGAATGATTCAACTCTCAAGAACTTTGTCAAAGAAGGAGCTAGCACATCCAGAGATGTTAGTAAGGTGAATATAGGACATATGACTTTAGATTAGCTAAAAGATCGACTTAAGTTGGTTGAGGATAAGAAGGAAACTAAAAAAAAATCTAAAAGAAATGGGAAGGTAGGGATTAATAAACACAACAATTACACACCTGATAGGTATGCTCCTAGAAAAAGCTGTGTGCATTATAAAAGTGTTAATCACCTATCTGATAATTGCAAATATGTTAAAAATGCTCCCATGCCTTCAAATTCCTCCATGTCTAACATGACTATGTCACCTCTACATGCTATGCCTGTTATGTCTCACCAGAATCCCCATGCACATTTTGCAAACATGCCATACATTAACAATCCTTACTTTACTGCATTTAGTATGCCTCAAATGCCATACAATATGCCTATGTGGAATAACATGTTTGCACAACCTATGCCTTATCAAATTCAATCAAATGTGTTAAATGATTCTGTGACTAATCCTACACTTCAACCAACCACATCTGAGACCAAGGTTGACCTAAAGTTACCTAAGTCAAAAGATGCAGGAGGAATGAAGTCTAGGAAAAAGACTAACAAGGGTGGACCCAAGGAAACTTGGGTACCAAAATCAACTTGATTGATTTTGTTGTGTGCAGGGACAAAGAAGGAATCTATGGTACTTGGACAGTGGTTGTTCAAGACACATGACAGGAGATTTCACCCTGCTCACAGAGTTTAAGGAGAGAGCTGGCCCTAGCATAACCTTTGGAGATGAAAACAAAGGATTCACTATTGGATATGGCTTGATTTCAAGAGAAAATGTCATCATTGATGAAGTTGCATTGGTTGATGGTCTCAAACACAATTTATTGAGCATCAGTCAACTATGTGACAGAGGGAATACTGTTTCCTTCAATTCTGAAGCCTGTATTGTCACAAGTAAAAAGGACAATAAAGTGGTTCTAACTGGAGTTAGAAAAGGGAATGTGTACTTAGCTGATTTCAACTCTACAGATGCAGAATCCATTACTTGTCTTCTCAGCAAAGCAAGTCCAGTTGAAAGTTGGCTATGGCACAAGAAGCTGTCCCATTTGAATTTCAAGACAATGAATGATCTAGTCAAAAAGGACTTAGTTAGAGGAATGCCTCTAGTGGAATTCACAAGGGATGGACTGTGTGATGCTTGTCAGAAAGGAAAGGAAAAGAAAGTATCATTCAGTAAGAAGCTTGAATCTGCAATTGATGAACCACTGCAACTTCTACACATGGATCTTTTTGGACCAGTCAATGTATTGTCAATTTCAAGGAAAAGATACTGCCTAGTGATTGTAGATGATTTCTCAAAGTTTTCATGGGTTTATTTTCTTGGATCAAAGGATGAAGCTAGTGAAATCATCATCAATCATATCAAGCAAGTCAACAATTATCCTGATTTCAAAGTAAGGAATATTAGGAGTGACAATGGAACTGAGTTCAAGAATTCAACCATGAAGATGTTCTGTGAAGAAAATGGGATCATGCATGAGTTCTCAGCTTCAAGAACTCCACAACAAAATGGTGTGGTGGAAAGGAAGAACATATCACTAATTGAAGCTGCAAGGACAATGCTTGAGGAGTCAAAACTCCCAACTTATTTTTGGGCTGAGGCTATTAACTGTGCATGTTACACTCAGAATATTTCTCTAATCAATCAAGCAAAATGCATGACTCCCTATCAATTATTCAAGAGAAGGAAACCAACTTTAAACTTTCTACATGTCTTTGGTTGCAAATGCTACATCTTAAGGAATCAATCTGATCACAAAGGAAAGTCTGATGCAAAGGCTGATGAAGGAATATTTGTTGGTTATTCTGCTGGAAAATCATATAGGGTCTACAATCTAAGAACCAACATTGTCATGGAATCTGTACATGTTGTGTTTGATGATAAAAAGATTGATGGACTAACAGATGAGGGACATCATGAAGGACTCAAATTTGACAATATTGAGATATATTGTGATGATAGTGAAGATGAGAATGATGAAGAAGGCATCTCAAGAAGAAACCAGAGTCTGCCTTTGGATAATGCACAGAATGCTGCATCCGTTGAAAGTCATAATTCAGCTTCCGTTGAAAGAAGCAATGCAGCATCCGTTGAAAGACAAAGTGCATCATCCGTTGAAGTTCATAATGAAGCATCCGTTGATCACAGTCTGTCAACGGATAATCAATTCACCTCATCAGTTGATAGAACTCCCAATTTTTTTCAAAGGATCAGCAACTCAGGGGGAGTTTCAACAAATCAACATTCTATCTCACATCATGACAATACTGAGGCAACCTCATCAAGGGCTAATCTACCACCTCAAAGGAAATGGACCAAGAATCACCCTTTTGAACTGATCATTGGTGATGCTACATCAAAAGTACAAACTAGAAGGGCTACTCAAGATGAATGTCTGTATAGTAGCTTTCTATCACAGGAGGAACCTAAGCGAGTGGAAGAAGCTCTTTTGGATCCAGATTGGATTTGAGCAATGCAAGAGGAGCTAAACCAATTTGAGAGGAACAAAGTATGGAAGCTGGTACCCAAGCCAAAGAACAAGAGTTCTATTGACACAAAATGGGTATTCAGAAACAAGATGGATGAAAATGGCATTGTCATAAGGAATAAAGCCAGATTGGTTGCCAAAGGCTATTCTCAACAAGAGGGAATAGATTTTGATGAAACATTTGCTCCAGTTGCCAGACTTGAAGCCATCAGAATCTTTCTAGCCTATGCAGCTAATGCCAATTTCAAAATCTATCAGATGGATGTCAAGAGTGCATTTCTAAATGGGGAATTGGACGAAGAAGTTTATGTAAGCCAACCTCCAGGTTTTGAAGATCCAAATTTTCCAGACCATGTGTATTATTTGTTGAAAACACTCTATGGACTAAAGCAAGCACCTAGAGCCTGGTATGAGACTTTATCAAAGTTCCTTCTAGATAATCACTTCATAAGAGGTACTGTTGACAAAACTCTCTTCTTTAGAAATGTTAATGGCTCTAAGATACTTGTACAAATTTATATAGATGATATTATATTTGGATCTACAGATGATAAACTTTGTAAAAAGTTTGCTAAATTAATGCAAAGTAAATATGAAATGAGCATGATGGGAGAGCTAACTTACTTTCTTGGTTTACAAGTTAAACAAGTTAGTGGTGGAATTTTCATTAGTCAAACTAAATATATTTATGATCTTTTAAAGAAGTTTGACTTAATGGATTGTTCACCTGCAAAAACTCCCATGGCCACTGCCACCAAGCTTGAATTAAACAAGGCTGAAAAGTCTGTGGATATTATAAGTTATAGAGGCATGGTTGGCTCACTTTTATTTTTAACTGCCAGTAGACCTAATATTATGTTTTCTACATGTTTCTGTGCTAGATTTCAAGCCGACCCTAAAGAATTTCACTTGGTGGCTATTAAAAAAAAAATTAGATATCTCAAGGGGATTCCAAATCTAGGAATTTGGTACCCTAGAGAGTCTGGTTTTGATCTAATTGGCTACTCAGATGTAGATTATGCAGGTTGCAAAATAGACAGGAAAAGCACAACAGGCACCTGTCAATTTCTAGGGAACAAGCTTGTATCATGGTTCAGCAAGAAGCAGAATTCTGTTTCCACATCAACAGCTGAAGCTGAGTACATTGCAGCTGGTAGTTGCTGTGCACAAATACTATGGATGAGGAACCAGTTATTTGACTATGGTATAACTGTTGACAAAATTCCAATATTTTGTGACAACACAAGTGCCATTGCCATTACTGAAAATCCAGTGCATCACTCAAGAACCAAGCACATTGATATCAAGTACCACTTCATTAGGGAACATGTGATGAAAGGTACAGTGGAACTTCATTTTGTTCCAAGTGAAAAGCAGATTACAGACATATTTACCAAGCCACTTGATGAATCAACATTCACAAGATTAGTAAGTGAGTTAGGTATGCTTAACTATTCATAATCTATGTTATCTATGTAATCTGTCTTGTAGCCTGAAATGAATTTGCTGCAAGAACAAAGTTGGCTTTAATCAAGACTTATCCTGTCAACGGATATTCCCTATCCGTTGAAAGCCAAAATTGTTCTATCAACGGATATTCGTCATCCGTTGAAAGACAAATACATTTCTGGTAATTTTATCCTTCAACGGATAAAATGGTGTTGTTCATCAACGGATAACTATTTACCTTATCCGTTGATGTGTCACGTCAGTGAGTCACAGCCGTTGATTCTTTTACTCAACCGTTGATACAGATATACAGTGTTGTATGTATTTGTATTTACGGTAGTTTTCAGAATTTCTATAGTTTTATTTATTCCTGAACGGCTGTCACTTACTTAAAAGTATCATTTAATTATTTTATTTATGTTTTAATTCAAGAAAGTATAAAAGCCCAATTGAATTCTTATTTTCACTTTACGCTTTCTTGCAATTATCATTCTCTTTCTCTCTCAATTCTCAAGTTTTTCTCTGCAACCCCTACTCACAACAATGGCACCAGTAGTCAAAATTATGTCTCAAACAGGATTTGTTTATGAAAAGAATAATTTCATAGTCTTGGTTGAAAAGAATGAAGCCCATTCTGATTATCACAAGATGATGGACTTCATCAAGAACTGCAAACTGAGCTATGCAATGTTGGAAGCCCCGACCATCTACTATGAAGTGATTGAGGAAATTTGGACAACTGCAGAGTTCAACTCCACCGATATGACTATTGCCTTCTCTCTCAAAGGTAAGGACTATTGCATTAATTGTGATGATATACAATCTTGATTTAAGTTTCCTGAGAATAATGCCATGACACCACATACTGATAAAGATGTCTCTGCAATGCTAGATTCCATAGGCTATGCTTTTGATTCTCCTAGTTTAGGTAGTATTAGAAGGAAAGGCCTTAGGAAAGAATGGAGTTTTCTTGGAGATGCCTTTATTAAGGTTTTCTCTGGGAAGATTAGCAATTTTGATGCTATCACTTCATCTCTTGTTAATATGCTCTATATGCTAGTTTCTGATAGGTACTTTAATTTTAGCAACTGTGTTATGCTAGAATTAGGTTCCAGATTAGGCAACAAAGCTAATAGACCATATAACATCTACTTTGCTAGATTCTTTATGTTATTGGCTAACCATGTTGCTGAAGGTTTGATTATATCCAATGAGAATAATAAACTCAAATGCTGGGCATAAGAGAAAAGGGTCCTTGCAGACCTTTTGAGAATGAACCTCAACAGCCAGGTGCCATTGGTATACTTGCCAATCATGAATGCACCACAGGTAAGTGAGGTAAATGTTTCTATAACTCCCACTATTTCCAACCCCAATGTTTCTTTGCCTTCTAGTGTGGCTATGGAACCTGTGTCATTGTCCAAACAGGCTCCTACCAAAGCCACCAAATCTAAAGTTTCCAAAGTCAAGTCAAAGAAACCTACCTCTGTTGTTTCTCAAAAGACAACAGTTGTAACAACTACCATAAACCCTGAAGGGAGTGAACATGGTGTGAGTGGTGAGGGGAGGGGTGAACATCAAAAAGCCCCCCAGGATAAGGTGGGAGAAGCGAGTGGTATCCAAACCAGCCAAGCCACAGTCTCTCAAAAGACTGTGGTGGTTCAAAAGGAGTCCAGCACATCCCTAGTTGCATCCTCCCAAAAGGATGTAACTATTGAAAATAGTCCCCAACCAGGGACACAGAACAAAAGAGGGAGGGACACTGAAGCTACACATTCACCAATTCAATCCTTTTCAAGGAAGAAGAAGGCCAAAACCCTAGTTTCCACACAAGGGACACACACAGCACAGATACATCCACCAGTATCTGTGCCTTCTTAAATTCAGCTTGATGTGATTCCAGCAAATGTGGAATCACAGCCCCATTCTCTCAATATAGAAACACACCATTCATCAAACTCTCCAACACCCTCTCTGGATGTGGATATGATATTCACATCAATTCCTGATTCTCCCTCATTAAAACTCAGGGAGGAGCCCCACTCAAAACCTGGTGATCATCATCTTTTAGATGATTTGTTGGATCATCAGCCAATTCTTTCAGATGTAGTTGCAGAATCTGTGTCACCACACTTAAAATCAATCCACACAGATTCAACAATTATGTCACTTTCTATATCTACATCTTTTCCTTCTTCAACGGATATCTCTCATCCGTTGACAAGTGGTTGTTCTTCAACGGATAAGCTTAACAGCAGTTATCCGTTGATACCATCAGTTTCCACTTCAACGGATATTCCCTATCCGTTGATGGTCTCTACACACTTAACAGAAACAATTCCAACTGTAGAGGACATGGCAACTGTACAATCACTTTTAGGTTTGAGGGAAGGGAGTGATTTTTTGAGTGAGAGGCTGGGTTGCTCCCAGGCAAAAGGAGAGGTTGAGAGTCACTAAATGCATGCTATTTCTTCAAGCATGGCAAAAGTAAGTGAGAGGAGTGCCACCTTAGAAGGTGAAGGTGAGGGTATGAGGGTGTGTGTGAGCCAGGGGGAGCCCCTGATGCAAGAACAGAGAGAAATTGAGAGAAAGGCAGGTACAGAAGCTATAAGGGTGGATCCAGCCATTGCTAGTGAGTTAATGAAAGTGGATGATACAGATAAGGAAAGACAATTTCAGCAACATTACAAAGCTGTCATTGATAACATTTCCTTGGATGCTGACACTTTTACTCACCCTGTTTCAGCCTTTCAATTTTTGGCTGCTCAGGGCAATGTGGAGGCAGAACAGACACTACACATTGTACACACTTCAGAATCTCTTTTCAGAGACAAAGCTGCTGTCAACAGGCTGCCTTCTCAAGCTGGTGAGCCATCTGAAGAATTTGGAGTAAATTCTAATGATGATGACTCTAATTCTTTGAATGAGAGCATGAACTTAGGGGGAGTAGAAGGCCCAAGTTCTGCTCCTGCTCTTCCTGAATGGGCACTGGCCAAATCACCAACACCAGGAGAATTTGGTGTCACTTTGGTCAGACAAGTCATGACAATTTAGAAGGCCTTTCAGGAGACTCAAGATGCTGGTACCAAGGCAATTCTTCAAGCTCATCTGGAATCTCTGCATCTCTTGCAGTTGCAGCATTACCAGCAAAATCTAAGTGTAAATGAGCTCAAGCAGGACATTGCTGATCTGAAATCCTACAATGCTGAGAAATTGGATTCAGTTATACCCTATGGTACTATGCAAGATTTGTTGGGGAGACTGAGGAAAGCATCTGATGCTGACAAGAGGCTGGCCAGATTGGAAGATAGGGTTCAAATCGTTGAAGACTCTATGGTCACCATTCTTCAGAATCAACAAACTCAAACAAATCTACTCATGCAGCTGGCAAAAGCACAAGGCTTGACCCCTACCCTTGATGATAACAAAAAGGGGGAGAATAAAGAGGAAGGGGAAGGAGAGCCATCTACAACAGTTCAGATTTCTCAAGTGCTAGTTCCTGTCATCACAACTTCTCCACCAATTCAAGTCAAAGGAAAGCTAGATGGAATTGATCTAATCCAGATAGCAGCAGCTGAATTGCAAGTCAAAGAGCAAAGGAAGAAGATTGATGAAAATATGCAACTAATATTTGGTTCTACAACTTCTCAATCACAATCTGTGAAGCATAGCACAAAAGTGGAATCAATTATTATGGAACTCAAGCAAGTAGGGAGGCATAAGGATGGAGAAACTTCTTTCTAAGATCTGCAATCTATGGTTCTCAAGCCCAACAACAGCTTCAACAAGGACTCTACAAAGAACCCTCTAAGCCTTGCTCAAATGAAAGGAGTGGATTTTCCTCTTCCAAAGCCTGATGAAGACAAGCTTTTGGGTAGAAGTATCATAAAGCTCAAAGAGAACATGGATGAGGCTGTAAGGAGGAACATGGCTGTTATCTTTAGAGAGGGAAAGAGCATCTATGTGATGCAAGGACATCCCAAATTCTCAATAGCCAAGAGGGAAGAAACCAAGAGGTTGAAGGAAGAAGCCAAACAGCTAAAGACTAACAAAAGAGCACAAGCAAAGCTTGAAAAACAGCTAAAGTTAAGTCAGGCTGAAGAACAGAAAGAAATTGAAGACAAAGGTGAAGATAGAGCTATGGGGGACATGGTTGATACTGAGATGGAGGAAAGAAGTAAGGAAAAATGGCAGAAAGGGAATAGAAAGAAGGTCAATGCAAAGAGAAAGATGGTAGATGAGACTGAAGAAAACCAATCAATATCCAAACCACTACCCTCTATTCCTGAACCCATTGTGCCTGACCCATTCATAAACATTCATGGTGAACCAATCATTCCTAAGGAGGAACCAATTGATTGGGACACCATCAAATTGCCCACCTTCCTAACCTCTTTTACACCATCAAAGAAGTAGAAAAGAAGAATCAAATCAACACCCTCTAAAGCCTCAATCAAATTCACACAGAAGCCTAAGCCTAAACCTCAAACCTCTAAAGATGATTATGTTCACATCTGTGACATAAAAGAATTTTCAGACATTGAACTCTATCTGGATAAGCTGGAGGATGTAAGGGGAATAGCTGCCTACAGACAGCTACCAGAAAGACTAGTGTTCAAATACAAAGGAGCTGGGGAAAGAACATGGCCTCTTCACAGAATTCTGAATGAAGGCTACTCTACCTTGATTAGAGTCTACTCAGCCATACAAAAGGATTCTGGCTTTACCAGGACTGCCAGGACTGAGATTCTCAACAAGATTGCCAACATAAGGAAAACTTGGAGGGAGCCCAATGCCTTGCCTAGAACTTTACTCATTCAAGAGAGAGGTATTACAATTCACAAATCACCTCATTGGTTGATGGAGTTCAGAGATAACAAAGGAGTCAGAAGATTTTTCAGAATTGAAGATCAGCTAAAGATTGCCAGTAATGAAACTCTCAAGGATATGCAATCTAAGTTAGATATCAATGAAGAAGATGAAGCTGAATTATACAGACAACTTCAACTTCAAATAGAGGAGAATGACAGGAGGCTAGGAAAGAAAACCAGGGATCAAAGGAAAAGAAAGTAATTTGCTCAGGCTAAAGAAGCACCCTTGGAAACAATGTATTTCTTCAATTTCATCTCAGCATATACACTTTGTAGCACTTTTGAATTTCTGCTTTATTACAGTTTATATATTTGTTAGGTGTTTTGTTATCATCAAGCTAAACCCAAATTTATGCCTACAGTTCTAGTAGACATAAATAGGGGGAGATTGTTAGGAATATGTGTATTAGTTTGATGATAAGTTAAGCAAAACACTTAAGTAGAAATCTAGTGTTTGTAGCCTCAACGGATAAGACCATCTTGGCTATCCGTTGAAGGAGTAGCCTTACTTAGCAATAAGTTTGGTATTGTAGCACATTTCACTCTCTGGTTTCAAGCTGTAATTCTTAGATGTTGTTAGGAAATAATCAGTCATGTTGACTACTAATGGATGTACAAATAGGAGGGCTAATTGTAAATATTTCATGCCTTGTAATTTTGTATAAGTGAAGAAGTGTCAACGGATATTGAAGACCTTCAACGGATAAGAAACAAAGCTTCAAAGGATGTCTCTAATGCTTCAACGGATAATATCCATCAACGGATAAGTGCTTCAACGGATAAAGCTTCAACTGCTAGAGCATCAACGGATAAAGCCATCAACGGATGAAAGCTTCAACGGATGCTCAGTCTCATAGCAGTTGATAGTGACAGTTAACAAAGCTGACAGAGGCACATGGATTGACAGAGATGTGGTAGCCTATTTCAGGAACAGCAGAAAAAGCAGCCGTTTTTAGTCTGGTTCAAAATGGAAAGTCAACAGATAATTCCATATTACACTGGATAAAAATGGAATAGAAATAAGTGGAGAACTATTTTCTTATTGTACTTTATCTTTGTCTTCACTTATAAACTTGGTGATATATAAACCAAGTAGTAGCTAGTAATTAGATGTGAATTTTCCCTGAGCTGTTTAGAAATATCAAGAGAGAAAATCATCTAGTTTGTACTAGGAAGCAGCTGTGATTTAATTTTGAATCACAGATTTTCTGAAATAACACATCTCTGGTGGAACAACAAATCCACCAGAAAAGTTTTTAAGTTCTTTGTGTTCATTACATTTGTGTTTGAATATATATCTGTCTGCATCAGCTCCAAGCAATTCACACACACTTGATCACTCAAACACTTAGCCTTACAAACTGCTCAAAACTTGAAAAAGTTTTGAGATTTACATTCAACCCCCCTTCTGTAAATCTCATTGTTAGTCCACTGGGAATAACAACAACCATTTGTCAACGGATGAGAGATATCCATTGAAGAAGGAAAAGATGTAGATATTGAAAGTGACGTAATTGTTGAATCTGTGTGAATTGATTTTAGGTGGGGTGACACAGATTCTTCAACTAAGTCTGAAAGAATTGGCCGATGATCCAACAAATCATCTAAAAGATGATGATCACCAGGATTTGAGTGGGCCTCCTCTCTGAGTTTTAAAGAGGGAGAATCAGGAATTGATGTGAATATCATATCCACATCCAGAGATGGTGATGGGGAATTTGGTATTTAATGTGTGTCTATTATGAGAGAATGGGGCTGTGACTCCACATTTGCTGGAGCCACATCAAGCTGAATTTGAGAAGGCCAAGATACAGGTGGATGTATCTGTGCAGTGTGTGCCCCCTGTGTTGAAACTAGGGTTTTAGCCTTCTTTCTTCTTGAAAAGGCTTTGATAGGTGAATGTGTGGCCTCAGTGTCCCTCCCTTTTTTGTTCTGTATCCCTGGTTGGGGACTATTTTCAATAGGTGCATCCTTTTGGGAGGATGCAACTAGGGATGTGTTTGACTCCTTTTGAACCACCACAGTCTTTTGAGAAACTGTGGCTTGGCTGGCTAGGGTACCACTCACCTCTCCCACCTTATCCTGGGGGGTTTCTTGATGTTCACCCCTCCCCTCACCACTCACACCCTGTTCACTCCCTTCAGGGTTTATGGTAGTTGTTACAACTGTTGTCTTTTGAGAAATAACAGAGGTGGTTTTCTTTGACTTGTGTTTTGGAATTTTAGTTTTGGTGGCTTTGGTAGGAATATGTTGGGACAAAGACACAGCTTCCATTGCCACACTAGAAGGCAACGAAACAATGGGGTTGGAAGAAGTAGGAGTTGTAGAAGTATTTACGTCACTTACCTGAGGTGCATTCATTATTGGCAAATATACCAATGGCACCTGGCTGTTGAGGTTAATTCTCACAAGGTCTACAAGGAGCCTTTTCTCTTGTGCCCAGCATTTTAGTTTATTGCTCTCATTAGTTATAACCAAACCTTCAGCAACATGGTTAGCCAATAACATAAAGAATCTAGCATAGTAGATG